>NW_027512895.1:0-180014 GCF_048772815.1 Callospermophilus lateralis | reverse complement strand
GTTCGTCTACAGTAGCAATTTTTATATTTAGGTTTCAATCTGTTCTCTCCTATATAGATAGATGAATTTGGAACTCTAAATCCAACGTGGTTTGTAGTAGCACTTTGAAACTCGACAAAATAAAGGAGTTCTCAGTTTTGTCTCTACGATTTGTTTCCGCTTCAAGTAGCCCTAAGCAGTGACTGTGGAAAAGCACTTTCATTGAGAGGGGTTGCCAAGCTTCCAAGAAATTACGAGTTTCCGAAATACCAGAAAATATTTTTTCACCCAATCTTGATGATACGTGGTGGTAATGACAAGTCCACAAATCCCACTTGGCTCACCAAATTATGTTCTTCTAGGTTGAAGCGTTCGTTCAGTAGCAGTTTTTATTTTTAGGTTTCACTCTGTTCTCTCGTATACAGATAGATGAATTTGGAACTCGAAATCCAACATGTTTTGTAGTGGTTCTTTGAAACTTGAAAAAATAAAGGAGTTCTCAGTTTTGTCTCTATGGTTTGTTTCCTCTTCAAGTAGCCCTAGGCACAGATGGTGGAAAAGCACTTTCATTGAGAGGGGTTGCCAAGCTTCCAAAAAATTACCAGTTTCCGATACACCAGCAAATATTTTGTCACCCAATCTTGATGATACTTGGTGGTAATGATCGGTACACAAATCCCACTTGACTCACCAAACTTTGTTCTTCTAGGTTGATGCGTTCATTTTCAGTAGCAGTGTTTATTTTTAGGTTTCACTTTGTTCTCTGCTGTATAGATAGATGAATTTGGAACTCTAAATCCAACATGGTTTGTAGTAGCTCTTTGAAACTTGACAAAATAAAGGAGTTCTCAGTTTTGTTTCTATGGTTTGTTTCCGCTTCAAATACCCCTAAGCAGAGACTGTGGAAAAGCACTTTCTTTGAGAGGGGTTGCCAAGCTTCTAAGAAATAAAGAGTTTCCGAATTGCCAGCAAATATTTTTTCACCCCATCTTGATGATACTTAATGGTGAAATCGGTACACAAATCCCACTTGGCTCACCAAATTTTGTTCTTCTAGGTTGAAGCGTTCGTCTACAGTAGCAGTTTTTATATTTAAGTTTCACTCTGTTCTATCCTATATAGATAGATGAATTTGGAACTCTAAATACAATATTGTTTGTAGTAGCTCTTTGAAACTTGACAAAATAAAGGAGTTCTCAGTTTTGTCTCTATGATTTGTTTCCGCTTCAAGTAGCCCTAAGCAGATACTGTGGAAAAGCACTTTCATTGAGAGGGGTTGCCAAGCTTCCAAGATATTACGAGTTTCCGAAATACCAGCAAATATTTTTTCACCCAATCTTGATGATACGTGGTGGTAATGACAAGTCCACAAATCAAACTCGGCTCACCAAATTTTGTTCTTCTAGGTTGAAGCGTTCATTTACAGTAGCAGTTTTTATGTTTAGGTTTCACTCTGTTCTCTGCTATATAGATAGATGAATTTGGAACTCTAAATCCAACATGGATTGTAGTAGCTCTTTGAAACTTGACAAAATAAAGGAGTTCTCAGTTTTGTCTCTATGATTTGTTTCCGCTTCAAGTAGCCCTAAGCAGAGACTGTGGAAAAGCACATTCATTGAGAGGGGTTGCCAAGCTTCCAAGAAATTACCAGTTTCCGAAATACCAGCAAATATTTTTTCACCCAATCTTAATGATGCGTGGTGGTAATGACAAGTCCACAAATCCCACTCGGCTCAACAAATTTTGTTCTTCTAGGTTGAAGCGTTCGTTTAGAGTAGCAGTTTTTATGTTTAGGTTTCACTCTGTTCTCTGCTATATAGATAGATGAATTTGGAACTCTAAACCCAACATGGTTTGTAGTAGCTGTTTGAAACTTGACAAAATAAAGGAGGTCTCAGTTTTGTCTCAATGGAATGTTTCCTCTTTAAGTAGCCCTAGGCACTGACTGTGGAAAAGAACTTTCATTGAGAGGGGTTGCCAAGCTTCTAAGAAATAACAAGTTTCCGAAAAACCAGCAAATATTTTTTCACCCAATCTTGATGATACTTGGTGGTAATGACAAGTACACAAATCCCACTTGGCTCACCAAATTTTGTTCTTCTACGTTGAAGCGTTCGTCTACAGTAGCAGTTTATATGTTTAGGTTTCACTCTATTCACTGCTACATAGATAGATGATATTGGAACTCTAAATCCAACATGGTTTTTAGTAGCTCTTTGAAACTTGACAAAATATAGGAGATCTCAGTTTTGTCTTTATGGTTTGTTTCCTCTTCAAGTAGCCATAGGCACAGACGGTGGAAAAGCACTTTTATTGAGAGGGGTTGCCAAGCTTCCAAGAAATTACGAGTTTCCGAAATACCAGCAAATATTTTTTCACCCAATGTTGATGATACTTGGTGGTAATGATGAGTACACAAATCCCACTTGGCTCACCAAATTTTGTTCTTCGAGGTTGAAGCGTTCTTCTACAGTAGCAGTTTAAATGTTTAGGTTTCACTCTGTTCTCTCGTATATAGATAGATGAATTTGGAACTCTAAATCCAACATGGTTTGTAGTGGCTCTTTGAAACTTGACAAAATAAAGGAGTTCACAGTTTTGTCTCTACGACTTGTTTCCGCTTCAAGTAGCCCTAAGCAGTGACTGTTTAAAAGCACTTTCATTGAGAGGGGTTGCCAAGCTTCCAAGAAATTATGAGTTTCCGAAATACCAGCAAATATTTTTTCACCCAATCTTGATGATACGTGGTGGTAATGACAAGTCCACAAATCCCACTTGGCTCACCAAATTATGTTCTTCTAGGTTGAAGCGTTCGTTCAGTAGCAGTTTTTATTTTTAGGTTTCACTCTGTTCTCTCGTATACAGATAGATGAATTTGGAACTCGAAATCCAACATGTTTTGTAGTGGCACTTTGAAACTTGACAAAATAAAGGAGTTCTCTGTTTTGTCTCTATGGTTTGTTTCCTCTTCAACTATCCCTAGGCACAGATGGTGGAAAAGCACTTTCATTGAGAGGGGTTGCCAAGCTTCCAAAGAATTACCAGTTTCCGATATACCAGCAAATATTTTTTCACCCAATCTTGATGATACTTGGTGGTAATGATCGGTACACAAATCCCACTTGACTCACCAAACTTTGTTCTTCTAGGTTGATGCGTTCATTTTCAGTAGCAGTTTTTATTTTTAGGTTTCACTTTGTTCTCTGCTGTATAGATAGATGAATTTGGAACTCTAAATCCAACATGGTTTGTAGTAGCTCTTTGAATCTTGACAAAATAAAGGAGTTCTCAGTTTTGTTTCTATGGTTTGTTTCTGCTTCAAGTACCCCTAAGCAGAGACTGTGGAAAAGCACTTTCATTGAGAGGGGTTGCCAAGCTTCTAAGAAATAAAGAGTTTCCGAATTGCCAGCAAATATTTTTTCACACCATCTTGATGATACTTAATGGTGAAATCGGTACACAAATCCCACTTGGCTCACCAAATTTTGTTCTTCTAGTTTGAAGCGTTCGTCTACAGTAGCAGTTTTTATATTTAAGTTTCACTCTGTTCTCTCCTATATAGATAGATGAATTTGGAACTCTAAATACAATATGGTTTGTAG
Source organism: Callospermophilus lateralis (assembly GCF_048772815.1). Lineage (NCBI taxonomy): Eukaryota > Metazoa > Chordata > Mammalia > Rodentia > Sciuridae > Callospermophilus > Callospermophilus lateralis. The sequence goes on along the minus strand of NW_027512895.1, from coordinate 176,433 downwards.
TAGCTCTTTGAAACTTGACAAAATAAAGGAGTTCTCAGTTTTGTCTCTATGATTTGTTTCCGCTTCAAGTAGCCCTAAGCAGATACTGTGGAAAAGCACTTTCATTGAGAGGGGTTGCCAAGCTTCCAAGATATTACGAGTTTCCGAAATACCAGCAAATATTTTTTCACCCAATCTTGATGATACGTGGTGGTAATGACAAGTCCACAAATCAAACTCGGCTCACCAAATTTTGTTCTTCTAGGTTGAAGTGTTCATTTACAGTAGCAGTTTTTATGTTTAGGTTTCACTGTGTTCTCTGCTATATAGATAGATGAATTTGGAACTCTAAATCCAACATGGTTTGTAGTAGATCTTTGAATCTTGACAAAATAAAGAAGTTCTCAGTTTTGTTTCTATGGTTTGTTTCCGCTTCAAGTACCCCTAAGCAGAGACTGTGGAAAAGCACTTTCATTGAGAGGGGTTGCCAAGCTTCTAAGAAATAAAGAGTTTCCGAATTGCCAGCAAATATTTTTTCACACCATCTTGATGATACTTAATGGTGAAATCGGTATACAAATCCCACCTGGCTCACCAAATTTTGTTCTTCTAGGTTGAAGCGTTCGTCTACAGTAGCAGTTTTTATATTTAAGTTTCACTCTGTTCTCTCCTATATAGATAGATGAATTTGGAACTCTAAATACACTATGGTTTGAAGTAGCTCTTTGAAACTTGACAAAATAAAGGAGTTCTCAGTTTTGTCTCTATGATTTGTTTCTGCTTCAAGTAGCCCTAAGCAGATACTGTGGAAAAGCACTTTCATTGAGAGGGGTTGCCAAGCTTCCAAGATATTACGAGTTTCCGAAATACCAGCAAATATTTTTTCACCCAATCTTGATGATACGTGGTGGTAATGACAAGTCCACAAATCAAACTCGGCTCAGCAAATTTTGTTCTTCTAGGTTGAAGCGTTCATTTACAGTAGCAGTTTTTATGTTTAGGTTTCACTGTGTTCTCTGCTATATAGATAGATGAATTTGGAACTCTAAATCCAACATGGTATGTAGTAGCTCTTTGAAACTTGACAAAATAAAGGAGTTCTCAGTTTTTTCTCTATGATTTGTTTCCGCTCAAGTAGCCCTAAGCAGAGACTGTGGAAAAGCACATTCATTGAGAGGGGTTGCCAAGCTTCCAAGAAATTACCAGTTTCCGAAATACCAGCAAATATTTTTTCACCCAATCTTAATGATGCGTGGTGGTAATGACAAGTCCACAAATCCCACTCGGCTCAACAAATTTTGTTCTTCTAGGTTGAAGCGTTCGTTTAGAGTAGCAGTTTTTATGTTTAGGTTTCACTCTGTTCTCTGCTATATAGATAGATGAATTTGGAACTCTAAATCCAACATGGTTTGTAGTGGCTCTTTGAAACTTAACAAAATAAAGGAGTTCTCAGTTTTTTCTCTATGATTTGTTTCCGCTTCAAGTAGCCCTAAGCAGAGACTGTGGAAAAGCACATTCATTGAGAGGGGTTGCCAAGCTTCCAAGAAATTACCAGTTTCCGAAATACCAGCAAATATTTTTTCACCCAAACTTAATGATGCGTGGTGGTAATGACAAGTCCACAAATCCCACTCGGCTCAACAAATTTTGTTCTTCTAGGTTGAAGCGTTCGTTTAGAGTAGCATTTTTTATATTTAGGTTTCACTCTGTTCTCTGCTATATAGATAGATGAATTTGGAACTCTAAATCCAACATGGTTTGTAGTAGCTGTTTGAAACTTGAGAAAATAAAGGAGGTCTCAGTTTTGTCTCAATGGAATGTTTCCTCTTTAAGTAGCCCTAGGCACTGACTGTGGAAAAGAACTTTCATTGAGAGGGGTTGCCAAGCTTCTAAGAAATAACAAGTTTCCGAAAAACCAGCAAATATTTTTTCACCCAATCTTGATGATACTTGGTGGTAATGACAAGTACACAAATCCCACTTGGCTCACCAAATTTTGTTCTTCTAGGTTGAAGCGTTCGTCTACAGTAGCAGTTTATATGTTTAGGTTTCACTCTATTCACTGCTACATAGATAGATGAATTTGGAACTCTAAATCCAACATGGTTTTTAGTAGCTCTTTGAAACTTGACAAAATATAGGAGATCTCAGTTTTGTCTTTATGGTTTGTTTCCTCTTCAAGTAGCCATAGGCACAGACGGTGGAAAGGCACTTTTATTGAGAGGGGTTGCCAAGCTTCCAAGAAATTACGAGTTTCCGAAACACCAGCAAATATTTTTTCACCCAATGTTGATGATACTTGGTGGTAATGATGAGTACACAAATCCCACTTGGCTCACCAAATTTTGTTCTTCGAGGTTGAAGCGTTCTTCTACAGTAGCAGTTTAAATGTTTAGGTTTCACTCTGTTCTCTCGTATATAGATAGATGAATTTGGAACTCTAAATCCAACATGGTTTGTAGTGGCTCTTTGAAACTTGACAAAATAAAGGAGTTCACAGTTTTGTCTCTACGACTTGTTTCCGCTTCAAGTAGCCCTAAGCAGTGACTGTTTAAAAGCACTTTCATTGAGAGGGGTTGCCAAGCATCCAAGAAATTATGAGTTTCCGAAATACCAGCAAATATTTTTTCACCCAATCTTGATGATACGTGGTGGTAATGACAAGTCCACAAATCCCACTTGGCTCACCAAATTATGTTCTTCTAGGTTGAAGCGTTCGTTCAGTAGCAGTTTTTATTTTTAGGTTTCACTCTGTTCTCTCGTATACAGATAGATGAATTTGGAACTCGAAATCCAACATGTTTTGTAGTGGCACTTTGAAACTTGACAAAATAAAGGAGTTCTCAGTTTTGTCTCTATGGTTTGTTTCCTCTTCAAGTAGCCCTAGGCACAGATGGTGGAAAAGCACTTTCATTGAGAGGGGTTGCCAAGCTTCCAAAGAATTACCAGTTTCCGATATACCAGCAAATATTTTTTCTCCCAATCTTGATGATACTTGGTGGTAATGATCGGTACACAAATCCCACTTGACTCACCAAACTTTGTTCTTCTAGGTTGATGCGTTCATTTTCAGTAGCAGTGTTTATTTTTAGGTTTCACTTTGTTCTCTGCTGTATAGATAGATGAATTTGGAACTCTAAATCCAACATGGTTTGTAGTAGCTCTTTGAAACTTGACAAAATAAAGGAGTTCTCAGTTTTGTCTCTATGATTTGTTTCCGCTTCAAGTAGCCCTAAGCAGAGACTGTGGAAAAGCACATTCATTGAGAGGGGTTGCCAAGCTTCCAATAAATTACGAGTTTCCGAAATACCAGCAAATATTTTTTCACCCAATCTTGATGATACGTGGTGGTAATGACAAGTCCACAAATCCCACTCGGCTCAACAAATTTTGTTCTTCTAGGTTGAAGCGTTCGTTTAGAGTAGCAGTTTTTATGTTTAGGTTTCACTCTGTTCTCTGCTATATAGATAGATGAATTTGGAACTCTAAATCCAACATGGTTTGTAGTAGCTGTTTGAAACTTGACAAAATAAAGGAGGTCTCAGTTTTGTCTCAATGGAATGTTTCCTCTTTAAGTAGCCCTAGGCACTGACTGTGGAAAAGAACTTTCATTGAGAGGGGTTGCCAAGCTTCTAAGAAATAACAAGTTTCCGAAAAACCAGCAAATATTTTTTCACCCAAACTTGATGATACTTGGTGGTAATGACAAGTACACAAATCCCACTTGGCTCACCAAATTTTGTTCTTCTAGGTTGAAGCGTTCGTCTACAGTAGCAGTTTATATGTTTAGGTTTCACTCTATTCACTGCTACATAGATAGATGATATTGGAACTCTAAATCCAACATGGTTTTTAGTAGCTCTTTGAAACTTGATAAAATATAGGAGATCTCAGTTTTGTCTTTATGGTTTGTTTCCTCTTCAAGTAGCCATAGGCACAGACGGTGGAAAAGCACTTTTATTGAGAGGGGTTGCCAAGCTTCCAAGAAATTACAAGTTTCCGAAATACCAGCAAATATTTTTTGACCCAATGTTGATGATACTTGGTGGTAATGATGACTACACAAATCCCACTTGGCTCACCAAATTTTGTTCTTCGAGGTTGAAGCGTTCTTCTACAGTAGCAGTTTATATGTTTAGGTTTCACTCTGTTCTCTCGTATATAGATAGATGAATTTGGAACTCTAAATCCAACATGGTTTGTAGTGGCTCTTTGAAACTTGACAAAATAAAGGAGTTCTCAGTTTTTTTCTCTACGATTTGTTTTCGCTTCAAGTACCCCTAAGCAGAGACTGTGGAAAAGCACTTTCATTGAGAGGGGTTGCCAAGCTTCTAAGAAATAAAGAGTTTCCGAATTGCCAGCAAATATTTTTTCACACCATCTTGATGATACTTAATGGTGAAATCAGTACACAAATCCCACTTGGCTCACCAAATTTTGTTCTTCTAGGTTGAAGCGTTCGTCTACAGTAGCAGTTTTTATATTTAAGTTTCACTCTGTTCTCTCCTATATAGATAGATGAATTTGGAACACTAAATACAATATGGTTTGTAGTAGCTCTTTGAAACTTGACAAAATAAAGGAGTTCTCAGTTTTGTCTCTATGATTTGTTTCCGCTTCAAGTAGCCCTAAGCAGATACTGTGGAAAAGCACTTTCATTGAGAGGGGTTGCCAAGCTTCCAAGATATTACGAGTTTCCGAAATACCAGCAAATATTTTTTCACCCAATCTTGATGATACGTGGTGGTAATGACAAGTCCACAAATCAAACTCGGCTCACCAAATTTTGTTCTTCTAGGTTGAAGCGTTCATTTACAGTAGCAGTTTTTATGTTTAGGTTTCACTCTGTTCTCTGCTATATAGATAGATGAATTTGGAACTCTAAATCCAACATGGATTGTAGTAGCTCTTTGAAACTTGACAAAATAAAGGAGTTCTCAGTTTTGTCTCTATGATTTGTTTCCGCTTCAAGTAGCCCTAAGCAGAGACTGTGGAAAAGCACATTCATTGAGAGGGGTTGCCAAGCTTCCAAGAAATTACCAGTTTCCGAAATACCAGCAAATATTTTTTCACCCAATCTTAATGATGCGTGGTGGTAATGACAAGTCCACAAATCCCACTCGGCTCAACAAATTTTGTTCTTCTAGGTTGAAGCGTTCGTTTAGAGTAGCAGTTTTTATGTTTAGGTTTCACTCTGTTCTCTGCTATATAGATAGATGAATTTGGAACTCTAAATCCAACATGGTTTGTAGTAGCTGTTTGAAACTTGACAAAATAAAGGAGGTCTCAGTTTTGTCTCAATGGAATGTTTCCTCTTTAAGTAGCCCTAGGCACTGACTGTGGAAAAGAACTTTCATTGAGAGGGGTTGCCAAGCTTCTAAGAAATAACAAGTTTCCGAAAAACCAGCAAATATTTTTTCACCCAAACTTGATGATACTTGGTGGTAATGACAAGGACACAAATCCCACTTGGCTCACCAAATTTTGTTCTTCTACGTTGAAGCGTTCGTCTACAGTAGCAGTTTATATGTTTAGGTTTCACTCTATTCACTGCTACATAGATAGATGAATTTGGAACTCTAAATCCAACATGGTTTTTAGTAGCTCTTTGAAACTTGACAAAATATAGGAGATCTCAGTTTTGTCTTTATGGTTTGTTTCCTCTTCAAGTAGCCATAGGCACAGACGGTGGAAAAGCACTTTTATTGAGAGGGGTTGCCAAGCTTCCAAGAAATTACGAGTTTCCGAAATACCAGCAAATATTTTTTCACCCAATGTTGATGATACTTGGTGGTAATGATGAGTACACAAATGCCACTTGGCTCACCAAATTTTGTTCTTCGAGGTTGAAGCGTTCTTCTACAGTAGCAGTTTATATGTTTAGGTTTCACTCTGTTCTCTCGTATAAAGATAGATGAATTTGGAACTCTAAATCCAACATGGTTTGTAGTGGCTCTTTGAAACTTGACAAAATAAAGGAGTTCTCAGTTTTGTCTCTACGATTTGTTTCCGCTTCAAGTAGCCCTAAGCAGTGACTGTTTAAAAGCACTTTCATTGAGAGGGGTTGCCAAGATTCCAAGAAATTACGAGTTTCCGAAATACCAGCAAATACTTTTTCACCCAATCTTGATGATACGTGGTGGTAATGACAAGTCCACAAATCCCACTTGGCTCACCAAATTATGTTCTTCGAGGTTGAAGCGTTCGTTCAGTAGCAGTTTTTATTTTTAGGTTTCACTCTGTTCTCTCGTATACAGATAGATGAATTTGGAACTCGAAATCCAACATGTTTTGTAGTGGCACTTTGAAACTTGACAAAATAAAGGAGTTCTCAGTTTTGTCTCTATGGTTTGTTTCCTCTTCAAGTAGCCCTAGGCACAGATGGTGGAAAAGCACTTTCATTGAGAGGGGTTGCCAAGCTTCCAAAGAATTACCAGTTTCCGATATACCAGCAAATATTTTTTCACCCAATCTTGATGATACTTGGTGGTAATGATCGGTACACAAATCCCACTGATTCACCAAACTTTGTTCTTCTAGGTTGATGCGTTCATTTTCAGTAGCAGTTTTTATTTTTAGGTTTCACTTTGTTCTCTGCTGTATAGATAGATGAATTTGGAACTCTAAATCCAACATGGTTTGTAGTAGCTCTTTGAAACTTGACAAAATAAAGGAGTTCTCCGTTTTGTTTCTATGGTTTGTTTCCGCTTCAAGTACCCCTAAGCAGAGACTGTGGAAAAGCACTTTCATTGAGGGGGGTTGCCAAGCTTCTAAGAAATAAAGAGTTTCCGAATTGCCAGCAAATATTTTTTCACCCCATCTTGATGATACTTAATGGTGAAATCGGTACACAAATCCCACTTGGCTCACCAAATTTTGTTCTTCTAGGTTGAAGCGTTCGTCTGCAGTAGCAGTTTTTATATTTAAGTTTCACTCTGTTCTCTCCTATATATATAGATGAATTTGGAACTCTAAATACAATATGGTTTGTAGTAGCTCTTTGAAACTTGACAAAATAAAGGAGTTCTCAGTTTTGTCTCTATGATTTGTTTCTGCTTCAAGTAGCCCTAAGCAGATATTGTGGAAAAGCACATTCATTGAGAGGGGTTGCCAAGCTTCCAAGATATTACGAGTTTCCGAAATACCAGCAAATATTTTTTCACCCAATCTTGATGATACGTGGTGGTAATGACAAGTCCACAAATGAAACTCGGCTCACCAAATTTTGTTCTTCTAGGTTGAAGCGTTCATTTACAGTAGCAGGTTTTATGTTTAGGTTTCACTGTGTTCTCTGCTATATAGATAGATGAATTTGGAACTCTAAATCCAACATGGTTTGTAGTAGCTCTTTGAAACTTGACAAAATAAAGGAGTTCTCAGTTTTGTCTCTATGATTTGTTTCCGCTTCAAGTAGCCCTAAGCAGAGACTGTGGAAAAGCACATTCATTGAGAGGGGTTGCCAAGCTTCCAAGAAATTACCAGTTTCCGAAATACCAGCAAATATTTTTTCACCCAATCTTAATGATGCGTGGTGGTAATGACAAGTCCACAAATCCCACTCGGGTCAACAAATTTTGTTCTTCTAGGTTGAAGCGTTCGTTGAGAGTAGCAGTTTTTATGTTTAGGTTTCACTCTGTTCTCTGCTATATAGATAGATGAATTTCGAACTCTAAATCCAACATGGTTTGTAGTAGCTGTTTGAAACTTGACAAAATAAAGGAGGTCTCAGTTTTGTCTCAATGGAATGTTTCCTCTTTAAGTAGCCCTAGGCACTGACTGTGGAAAAGAACTTTCATTGAGAGGGGTTGCCAAGCTTCTAAGAAATAACAAGTTTCCGAAAAACCAGCAAATATTTTTTCACCCAAACTTGATGATACTTGGTGGTAATGACAAGTACACAAATCCCACTTGGCTCACCAAATTTTGTTCTTCTAGGTTGAAGCGTTCGTCTACAGTAGCAGTTTATATGTTTAGGTTTCACTCTATTCACTGCTACATAGATAGATGAATTTGGAACACTAAATCCAACATGGTTTTTAGTAGCTCTTTGAAACTTGACAAAATATAGGAGATCTCAGTTTTGTCTTTATGGTTTGTTTCCTCTTCAAGTAGCCATAGGCACAGACGGTGGAAAAGCACTTTTATTGAGAGGGGTTGCCAAGCTTCCAAGAAATTACGAGTTTCCGAAATACCAGCAAATATTTTTTCACCCAATGTTGATGATACTTGGTGGTAATGATGAGTACACAAATGCCACTTGGCTCACCAAATTTTGTTCTTCGAGGTTGAAGCGTTCTTCTACAGTAGCAGTTTATATGTTTAGGTTTCACTCTGTTCTCTCGTATAAAGATAGATGAATTTGGAACTCTAAATCCAACATGGTTTGTAGTGGCTCTTTGAAACTTGACAAAATAAAGGAGTTCTCAGTTTTGTCTCTACGATTTGTTTCCGCTTCAAGTAGCCCTAAGCAGTGACTGTTTAAAAGCACTTTCATTGAGAGGGGTTGCCAAGATTCCAAGAAATTACGAGTTTCCGAAATACCAGCAAATACTTTTTCACCCAATCTTGATGATACGTGGTGGTAATGACAAGTCCACAAATCCCACTTGGCTCACCAAATTATGTTCTTCTAGGTTGAAGCGTTCGTTCAGTAGCAGTTTTTATTTTTAGGTTTCACTCTGTTCTCTCGTATACAGATAGATCAATTTGGAACTCGAAATCCAACATGTTTTGTAGTGGCACTTTGAAACTTGACAAAATAAAGGAGTTCTCAGTTTTGTCTCTATGGTTTGTTTCCTCTTCAAGTAGCCCTAGGCACAGATGGTGGAAAAGCACTTTCATTGAGAGGGGTTGCCAAGCTTCCAAAGAATTACCAGTTTCCGATATACCAGCAAATATTTTTTCACCCAATCTTGATGATACTTGGTGGTAATGATCGGTACACAAATCCCACTTGACTCACCAAACTTTGTTCTTCTAGGTTGATGCATTCATTTTCAGTAGCAGTTTTTATTTTTAGGTTTCACTTTGTTCTCTGCTGTATAGATAGATGAATTTGGAACTCTAAATCCAACATGGTTTGTAGTAGCTCTTTGAAACTTGAGAAAATAAAGGAGTTCTCAGTTTTGTTTCTATGGTTTGTTTCCGCTTCAAGTACCCCTAAGCAGAGACTGTGGAAAAGCACTTTCATTGAGGGGGGTTGCCAAGCTTCTAAGAAATAAAGAGTTTCCGAATTGCCAGCAAATATTTTTTCACACCATCTTGATGATACTTAATGGTGAAATCGGTACACAAATCCCACTTGGCTCACCAAATTTTGTTCTTCTAGGTTAAAGCGTTCGTCTACAGTAGCAGTTTTTATATTTAAGTTTCACCCTGTTCTCTCCTATATAGATAGATGAATTTGGAACTCTAAATACAATATGGTTTGTAGTAGCTCTTTGAAACTTGACAAAATAAAGGAGTTCTCAGTTTTGTCTCTATGATTTGTTTCCGCATCAAGTAGCCCTAAGCAGATACTGTGGAAAAGCACTTTCATTGAGAGGGGTTGCCAAGCTTCCAAGATATTACGAGTTTCCGAAATACCAGCAAATATTTTTTCACCCAATCTTGATGATACGTGGTGGTAATGACAAGTCCACAAATCAAACTCGGCTCAGCAAATTTTGTTCTTCTAGGTTGAAGCGTTCATTTACAGTAGCAGTTTTTATGTTTAGGTTTCACTCTGTTCTCTGCTATATAGAAAGATGAATTTGGAACTCTAAATCCAACATGGTTTGTAGTAGCTCTTTGAAACTTGACAAAATAAAGGTGTTCTCAGTTTTGTCTCTATGATTTGTTTCCGCTTCAAGTAGCCCTAAGCAGAGACTGTGGAAAAGCACATTCATTGAGAGGGGTTGCCAAGCTTCCAAGAAATTACCAGTTTCTGAAATACCAGCAAATATTTTTTCACCCAATCTTGATGATACTTGGTGGTAATGATCGGTATACAAATCCCACTTGACTCACAAAATTTGTTCTTCTAGGTTGATGCGTTCGTTTTCAGTAGCAGTTTTTATTTTTAGGTTTCCCTCTGTTCTCTCTTATATAGATATATGAATTTGGAACTCTAAATCCAACATGGTTTCTAGTAGCTGTTTGAAACTTGACAAAATAAAGGAGGTCTCAGTTTTGTCTCAATGGAATGTTTCCTCTTTAAGTAGCCCTAGGCACTGACTGTGGAAAAGAACTTTCATTGAGAGGGGTTGCCAAGCTTCTAAGAAATAACAAGTTTCCGAAAAACCAGCAAATATTTTTTCACCCAAACTTGATGATACTTGGTGGTAATGACAAGGACACAAATCCCACTTGGCTCACCAAATTTTGTTCTTCTAGGTTGAAGCGTTCGTCTTCTGTAGCAGTTTATATGTTTAGGTTTCACTCTGTTCACTGCTACATAGATAGATGAATTTGGAAGTCTAAATCCAACATGGTTTGTAGTGGCTCTTTGAAACTTGACAAAATATAGGAGATCTCAGTTTTGTCTTTATGGTTTGTTTCCTCTTCAAGTAGCCCTAGGCACAGACGGTGTAAAAGCACTTTTATTGAGAGGGGTTGCCAAGCTTCCAAGAAATTACGAGTTTCCGAAATACCAGCAAATATTTTTTCACCCAATGTTGATGATACTTGGTGGTAATGATGAGTACACAAATCCCACTTGGCTCACCAAATTTTGTTCTTCGAGGTTGAAGCGTTCTTCTACAGTAGCAGTTTATATGTTTAGGTTTCACTCTGTTCTCTCGTATATAGATAGATGAATTTGGAACTCTAAATCCAACATGGTTTGTAGTGGCTCTTTGAAACTTGACAAAGTAAAGGAGTTCTCAGTTTTGTCTCTATGATTTGTTTCCGCTTCAAGTAGCCCTAAGCAGAGACTGTGGAAAAGCACTTTCATTGAGAGGGGTTGCCAAGCTTCCACGAAATTACGAGTTTCCGAAATACCAGCAAATATTTTTTCACCCAATCTTGATGATACGTGGTGGTAATGACAAGTCCACAAATCCCACTTGGCTCACCAAATTATGTTCTTCTAGGTTGAAGCGTTCGTTCAGTAGCAGTTTTTATTTTTAGGTTTCACTCTGTTCTCTCGTATACAGATAGATGAATTTGGAACTCGAAATCCAACATGTTTTGTAGTGGCTCTTTGAAACTTGACAAAATAAAGGAGTTCTCAGTTTTGTCTCTATGGTTTGTTTCCTTTTCAAGTAGCCCTAGGCACAGATGGTGGAAAAGCACTTTCATTGAGAGGGGTTGCCAAGCTTCCAAAAAATTACCAGTTTCCGATATACCAGCAAATATTTTTTCACCCAATCTTGATGATACTTGGTGGTAATGATCGGTACACAAATCCCACTTGACTCTCCAAACTTTGTTCTTCTAGGTTGATGCGTTCATTTTCAGTAGCAGTATTTATTTTTAGTTTTCACTTTGTTCTCTGCTGTATAGATAGATGAATTTGGAACTCTAAATCCAACATGGTTTGTAGTAGCTCTTTGAAACTTGACAAAATAAAGGAGTTCTCAGTTTTGTTTCTATGGTTTGTTTCCGCTTCAAGTACCCCTAAGCAGAGACTGTGGAAATGCACTTTCACTGAGAGGGGTTGCCAAGCTTCTAAGAAATAAAGAGTTTCCGAATTGCCAGCAAATATTTTTTCACACCATCTTGATGATACTCAATGGTGAAATCGGTACACAAATCCCACTTGGCTCACCAAATTTTGTTCTTCTAGGTTGAAGCGTTCGTCTACAGTAGCAGTTTTTATATTTAAGTTTCACTCTGTTCTCTCCTATATAGATAGATGAATTTGGAACTCTAAATACAATATGGTTTGTAGTAGCTCTTTGAAACTTGACAAAATAAAGGAGTTCTCAGTTTTGTCTCTATGATTTGTTTCCGCTTCAAGTAGCCCTAAGCAGATACTGTGGAAAAGCACTTTCATTGAGAGGGGTTGCCAAGCTTCCAAGATATTACGAGTTTCCGAAATACCAGCAAATATTATTTCACCCAATCTTGATGATACGTGGTGGTAATGACAAGTCCACAAATCAAACTCGGCTCAGCAAATTTTGTTCTTCTAGGTTGAAGCGTTCATTTACAGTAGCAGTTTTTATGTTTAGGTTTCACTCTGTTCTCTGCTATATAGATAGATGAATTTGGAACTCTAAATCCAACATGGTTTGTAGTAGCTCTTTGAAACTTGACAAAATAAAGGAGTTCTCAGTTTTGTCTCTTTGATTTGTTTCCCCTTCAAGTAGCCCTAAGCAGAGACTGTGGAAAAGCACATACATTGAGAGGGGTTGCCAAGCTTCCAAGAAATTACCAGTTTCCGAAATACCAGCAAATATTTTTTCACCCAATCTTGATGATACTTGGTGGTAATGATCGGTACACAAATCCCACTTGACTCACCAAATTTTGTTCTTCTAGGTTGATGCGTTCGTTTTCAGTAGCAGTTTTTATTTTTAGGTTTCCCTCTGTTCTCTCTTATATAGATAGATGAATTTGGAACTCTAAATCCAACATGGTTTGTAGTAGCTGTTTGAAACTTGACAAAATATATTAGGTCTCAGTTTTGTCTCAATTGAATGTTTCCTCTTTAAGTAGCCCTAGGCACTGACTGTGGAAAAGAACTTTCATTGAGAGGTGTTGCCAAGCTTCTAAGAAATAACAAGTTTCCGAAAAACCAGCAAATATTTTTTCACCCAAACTTGATGATACTTGGTGGTAATGACAAGTACACAAATCCCACTTGGCTCACCAAATTTTGTTCTTCTAGGTTGAAGCGTTCGTCTACAGTAGCAGTTTATATGTTTAGGTTTCACTCTGTTCACTGCTACATAGATAGATGAATTTGGAAGTCTAAATCCAACATGGTTTGTAGTGGCTCTTTGAAACTTGACAAAATATAGGAGATCTCAGTTTTTTCTTTATGGTTTGTGTCCTCTTCAAGTAGCCCTAAGCACAGACGGTGGAAAAGTAATTTTATTGAGAGGGGTTGCCAAGCTTCCAAGAAATTACGAGTTTCCGAAATACCAGCAAATATTTTTTCACCCAATGTTGATGATACTTGGTGGTAATGATGAGTACACAAATCCCACTTGGCTCACCAAATTTTGTTCTTCGAGGTTGAAGCGTTCTTCTACAGTAGCAGTTTATATGTTTAGGTTTCACTCTGTTCTCTCGTATATAGATAGATGAATTTGGAACTCTAAATCCAACATGGTTTGTAGTGGCTCTTTGAAACTTGACAAAATAAAGGAGTTCTCAGTTTTGTCTCTATGATTTGTTTCCGCTTCAAGTAGCCCTAAGCAGAGACTGTGGAAAAGCACTTTTATTGAGAGGGGTTTCCAAGCTTCCAAGAAATTACGAGTTTCCGAAATACCAGCAAATATTTTTCATCCAATGTTGATGATACTTGGTGGTAATGATGAGTACACAAATCCCACTTGGCTCACCAAATTTTATTCTTCAAGGTTGAAGCGTTCTTCTACAGTAGCAGTTTATATGTTTAGGTTTCACTCTGTTTTCTCGTATATAGATAGATGAATTTGGAACTCTAAATCCAACATGGTTTGTAGTGGCTCTTTGAAACTTGACAAAATAAAGGAGTTCTCAGTTTTGTCTCTATGATTTGTTTCCGCTTCAAGTAGCCCTAAGCAGAGACTGTGGAAAAGCACATTCATTGAGAGGGGTTGCCAAGCTTCCAAGAAATTACCAGTTTCCGAAATACCAGCAAATATTTTTTCACCCAATCTTGATGATACTTGGTGGTAATGATCGGTATACAAATCCCACTTGACTCACCAAATTTTGTTCTTCTAGGTTGATGCGTTCGTTTTCAGTAGCAGTTTTTATTTTTAGGTTTCCCTCTGTTCTCTCTTATATAGATAGATGAATTTGGAACTCTAAATCCAACATGGTTTGTAGTAGCTGTTTGAAACTTGACAAAATATTTTAGGTCTCAGTTTTGTCTCAATGGAATGTTTCCTCTTTAAGTAGCCCTAGGCACTGACTGTGGAAAAGAACTTTCATTGAGAGGGGTTGCCAAGCTTCTAAGAAATAACAAGTTTCCGAAAAACCAGCAAATATTTTTTCACCCAAACTTGATGATACTTGGTGGTAATGACAAGTACACAAATCCCACTTGGCTCACCAAATTTTGTTCTTCTAGGTTGAAGCGTTCGTCTACAGTAGCAGTTTATATGTTTAGGTTTCACTCTGTTCACTGCTACATAGATAGATGAATTTGGAAGTCTAAATCCAACATGGTTTGTAGTGGCTCTTTGAAACTTGACAAAATATAGGAGATCTCAGTTTTGTCTTTATGGTTTGTTTCCTCTTCAAATAGCCCTAGGCACAGAGGGTGGAAAAGCACTTTTATTGAGAGGGGTTGCCAAGCTTCCAGGAAATTACGAGTTTCCCAAATACCAGCAAATATTTTTTCACCCAATGTTGATGATACTTGGTGGTAATGATGAGTACACAAATCCCACTTGGCTCACCAAATTTTGTTCTTCGAGGTTGAAGCGTTCTTCTACAGTAGCAGTTTATATGTTTAGGTTTCACTCTGTTCTCTCGTATATAGATAGATGAATTTGGAACTCTAAATCCAACATGGTTTGTAGTGGCTCTTTGAAACTTGACAAAATAAAGGAGTTCTCAGTTTTGTCTCTAAGATTTGTTTCCGCTTCAAGTAGCCCTAAGCAGAGACTGTGGAAAAGCACTTTCATTGAGAGGGGTTGCCAAGCTTCCACGAAATTACGAGTTTCCGAAATACCAGCAAATATTTTTTCACCCAATCTTGATGATACGTGGTGGTAATGACAAGTCCACAAATCCCACTTGGCTCACCAAATTATGTTCTTCTAGGTTGAAGCGTTCGTTCAGTAGCAGTTTTTATTTTTAGGTTTCACTCTGTTCTCTCGTATACAGATAGATGAATTTGGAACTCGAAATCCAACATGTTTTGTAGTGGCTCTTTGAAACTTGACAAAATAAAGGAGTTCTCAGTTTTGTCTCTATGGTTTGTTTCCTTTTCAAGTAGCCCTAGGCACAGATGGTGGAAAAGCACTTTCATTGAGAGGGGTTGCCAAACTTCCAAAAAATTACCAGTTTCCGATATACCAGCAAATATTTTTTCACCCAATCTTGATGATACTTGGTGGTAATGATCGGTACACAAATCCCACTTGACTCTCCAAACTTTGTTCTTCTAGGTTGATGCGTTCATTTTCAGTAGCAGTATTTATTTTTAGTTTTCACTTTGTTCTCTGCTGTATAGATAGATGAATTTGGAACTCTAAATCCAACATGGTTTGTAGTAGCTCTTTGAAACTTGACAAAATAAAGGAGTTCTCAGTTTTGTTTCTATGGTTTGTTTCCGCTTCAAGTACCCCTAAGCAGAGACTGTGGAAAAGCACTTTCTTTGAGAGGGGTTGCCAAGCTTCTAAGAAATAAAGAGTTTCCGAATTGCCAGCAAATATTTTTTCACACCATCTTGATGATACTCAATGGTGAAATCGGTACACAAATCCCACTTGGCTCACCAAATTTTGTTCTTCTAGGTTGAAGCGTTCGTCTACAGTAGCAGTTTTTATATTTAAGTTTCACTCTGTTCTCTCCTATATAGATAGATGAATTTGGAACTCTAAATACAATATGGTTTGTAGTAGCTCTTTGAAACTTGACAAAATAAAGGAGTTCTCAGTTTTGTCTCTATGATTTGTTTCCGCTTCAAGTAGCCCTAAGCAGATACTGTGGAAAAGCACTTTCATTGAGAGGGGTTGCCAAGCTTCCAAGATATTACGAGTTTCCGAAATACCAGCAAATATTTTTTCACCCAATCTTGATGATACGTGGTGGTAATGACAAGTCCACAAATCAAACTCGGCTCACCAAATTTTGTTCTTCTAGGTTGAAGCGTTCATTTACAGTAGCAGTTTTTATGTTTAGGTTTCACTCTGTTCTCTGCTATATAGATAGATGAATTTGGAACTCTAAATCCAACATGGTTTGTAGTAGCTCTTTGAAACTTGACAAAATAAAGGAGTTCTCAGTTTTGTCTCTTTGATTTGTTTCCCCTTCAAGTAGCCCTAAGCAGAGACTGTGGAAAAGCACATTCATTGAGAGGGGTTGCCAAGCTTCCAAGAAATTACCAGTTTCCGAAATACCAGCAAATATTTTTTCACCCAATCTTGATGATACTTGGTGGTAATGATCGGTACACAAATCCCACTTGACTCACCAAATTTTGTTCTTCTAGGTTGATGCGTTCGTTTTCATTAGCAGTTTTTATTTTTAGGTTTCCCTCTGTTCTCTCTTATATAGATAGATGAATTTGGAACTCTAAATCCAACATGGTTTGTAGTAGCTCTTTGAAACTTGACAAAATAAAGGAGTTCTCAGTTTTGTTTCTATGGTTTGTTTCCGCTTCAAGTACCCCTAAGCAGAGACTGTGGAAAAGCACTTTCTTTGAGAGGGGTTGCCAAGCTTCTAAGAAATAAAGAGTTTCCGAATTGCCAGCAAATATTTTTTCACACCATCTTGATGATACTCAATGGTGAAATCGGTACACAAATCCCACTTGGCTCACCAAATTTTGTTCTTCTAGGTTGAAGCGTTCGTCTACAGTAGCAGTTTTTATATTTAAGTTTCACTCTGTTCTCTCCTATATAGATAGATGAATTTGGAACTCTAAATACAATATGGTTTGTAGTAGCTCTTTGAAACTTGACAAAATAAAGGAGTTCTCAGTTTTGTCTCTATGATTTGTTTCCGCTTCAAGTAGCCCTAAGCAGATACTGTGGAAAAGCACTTTCATTGAGAGGGGTTGCCAAGCTTCCAAGATATTACGAGTTTCCGAAATACCAGCAAATATTATTTCACCCAATCTTGATGATACGTGGTGGTAATGACAAGTCCACAAATCAAACTCGGCTCAGCAAATTTTGTTCTTCTAGGTTGAAGCGTTCATTTACAGTAGCAGTTTTTATGTTTAGGTTTCACTCTGTTCTCTGCTATATAGATAGATGAATTTGGAACTCTAAATCCAACATGGTTTGTAGTAGCTCTTTGAAACTTGACAAAATAAAGGAGTTCTCAGTTTTGTCTCTTTGATTTGTTTCCCCTTCAAGTAGCCCTAAGCAGAGACTGTGGAAAAGCACATACATTGAGAGGGGTTGCCAAGCTTCCAAGAAATTACCAGTTTCCGAAATACCAGCAAATATTTTTTCACCCAATCTTGATGATACTTGGTGGTAATGATCGGTACACAAATCCCACTTGACTCACCAAATTTTGTTCTTCTAGGTTGATGCGTTCGTTTTCAGTAGCAGTTTTTATTTTTAGGTTTCCCTCTGTTCTCTCTTATATAGATAGATGAATTTGGAACTCTAAATCCAACATGGTTTGTAGTAGCTGTTTGAAACTTGACAAAATATATTAGGTCTCAGTTTTGTCTCAATTGAATGTTTCCTCTTTAAGTAGCCCTAGGCACTGACTGTGGAAAAGAACTTTCATTGAGAGGGGTTGCCAAGCTTCTAAGAAATAACAAGTTTCCGAAAAAACAGCAAATATTTTTTCACCCAAACTTGATGATACTTGGTGGTAATGACAAGTACACAAATCCCACTTGGCTCACCAAATTTTGTTCTTCTAGGTTGAAGCGTTCGTCTACAGTAGCAGTTTATATGTTTAGGTTTCACTCTGTTCACTGCTACATAGATAGATGAATTTGGAAGTCTAAATCCAACATGGTTTGTAGTGGCTCTTTGAAACTTGACAAAATATAGGAGATCTCAGTTTTGTCTTTATGGTTTGTGTCCTCTTCAAGTAGCCCTAGGCACAGACGGTGGAAAAGTACTTTTATTGAGAGGGGTTGCCAAGCTTCCAAGAAATTACGAGTTTCCGAAATACCAGCAAATATTTTTTCACCCAATGTTGATGATACTTGGTGGTAATGATGAGTACACAAATCCCACTTGGCTCACCAAATTTTGTTCTTCGAGGTTGAAGCGTTCTTCTACAGTAGCAGTTTATATGTTTAGGTTTCACTCTGTTCTCTCGTATATAGATAGATGAATTTGGAACTCTAAATCCAACATGGTTTGTAGTGGCTCTTTGAAACTTGACAAAATAAAGGAGTTCTCAGTTTTGTCTCTATGATTTGTTTCCGCTTCAAGTAGCCCTAAGCAGAGACTGTGGAAAAGCACTTTTATTGAGAGGGGTTTCCAAGCTTCCAAGAAATTACGAGTTTCCGAAATACCAGCAAATATTTTTCACCCAATGTTGATGATACTTGGTGGTAATGATGAGTACACAAATCCCACTTGGCTCACCAAATTTTATTCTTCAAGGTTGAAGCGTTCTTCTACAGTAGCAGTTTATATGTTTAGGTTTCACTCTGTTTTCTCGTATATAGATAGATGAATTTGGAACTCTAAATCCAACATGGTTTGTAGTGGCTCTTTGAAACTTGACAAAATAAAGGAGTTCTCAGTTTTGTCTCTATGATTTGTTTCCGCTTCAAGTAGCCCTAAGCAGAGACTGTGGAAAAGCACATTCATTGAGAGGGGTTGCCAAGCTTCCAAGAAATTACCAGTTTCCGAAATACCAGCAAATATTTTTTCACCCAATCTTGATGATACTTGGTGGTAATGATCGGTATACAAATCCCACTTGACTCACCAAATTTTGTTCTTCTAGGTTGATGCGTTCGTTTTCAGTAGCAGTTTTTATTTTTAGGTTTCCCTCTGTTCTCTCTTATATAGATAGATGAATTTGGAACTCTAAATCCAACATGGTTTGTAGTAGCTGTTTGAAACTTGACAAAATATTTTAGGTCTCAGTTTTGTCTCAATGGAATGTTTCCTCTTTAAGTAGCCCTAGGCACTGACTGTGGAAAAGAACTTTCATTGAGAGGGGTTGCCAAGCTTCTAAGAAATAACAAGTTTCCGAAAAACCAGCAAATATTTTTTCACCCAAACTTGATGATACTTGGTGGTAATGACAAGTACACAAATCCCACTTGGCTCACCAAATTTTGTTCTTCTAGGTTGAAGCGTTCGTCTACAGTAGCAGTTTATATGTTTAGGTTTCACTCTGTTCACTGCTACATAGATAGATGAATTTGGAAGTCTAAATCCAACATGGTTTGTAGTGGCTCTTTGAAACTTGACAAAATATAGGAGATCTCAGTTTTGTCTTTATGGTTTGTTTCCTCTTCAAATAGCCCTAGGCACAGAGGGTGGAAAAGCACTTTTATTGAGAGGGGTTGCCAAGCTTCCAGGAAATTACGAGTTTCCCAAATACCAGCAAATATTTTTTCACCCAATGTTGATGATACTTGGTGGTAATGATGAGTACACAAATCCCACTTGGCTCACCAAATTTTGTTCTTCGAGGTTGAAGCGTTCTTCTACAGTAGCAGTTTATATGTTTAGGTTTCACTCTGTTCTCTCGTATATAGATAGATGAATTTGGAACTCTAAATCCAACATGGTTTGTAGTGGCTCTTTGAAACTTGACAAAATAAAGGAGTTCTCAGTTTTGTCTCTAAGATTTGTTTCCGCTTCAAGTAGCCCTAAGCAGAGACTGTGGAAAAGCACTTTCATTGAGAGGGGTTGCCAAGCTTCCACGAAATTACGAGTTTCCGAAATACCAGCAAATATTTTTTCACCCAATCTTGATGATACGTGGTGGTAATGACAAGTCCACAAATCCCACTTGGCTCACCAAATTATGTTCTTCTAGGTTGAAGCGTTCGTTCAGTAGCAGTTTTTATTTTTAGGTTTCACTCTGTTCTCTCGTATACAGATAGATGAATTTGGAACTCGAAATCCAACATGTTTTGTAGTGGCTCTTTGAAACTTGACAAAATAAAGGAGTTCTCAGTTTTGTCTCTATGGTTTGTTTCCTTTTCAAGTAGCCCTAGGCACAGATGGTGGAAAAGCACTTTCATTGAGAGGGGTTGCCAAACTTCCAAAAAATTACCAGTTTCCGATATACCAGCAAATATTTTTTCACCCAATCTTGATGATACTTGGTGGTAATGATCGGTACACAAATCCCACTTGACTCTCCAAACTTTGTTCTTCTAGGTTGATGCGTTCATTTTCAGTAGCAGTATTTATTTTTAGTTTTCACTTTGTTCTCTGCTGTATAGATAGATGAATTTGGAACTCTAAATCCAACATGGTTTGTAGTAGCTCTTTGAAACTTGACAAAATAAAGGAGTTCTCAGTTTTGTTTCTATGGTTTGTTTCCGCTTCAAGTACCCCTAAGCAGAGACTGTGGAAAAGCACTTTCTTTGAGAGGGGTTGCCAAGCTTCTAAGAAATAAAGAGTTTCCGAATTGCCAGCAAATATTTTTTCACACCATCTTGATGATACTCAATGGTGAAATCGGTACACAAATCCCACTTGGCTCACCAAATTTTGTTCTTCTAGGTTGAAGCGTTCGTCTACAGTAGCAGTTTTTATATTTAAGTTTCACTCTGTTCTCTCCTATATAGATAGATGAATTTGGAACTCTAAATACAATATGGTTTGTAGTAGCTCTTTGAAACTTGACAAAATAAAGGAGTTCTCAGTTTTGTCTCTATGATTTGTTTCCGCTTCAAGTAGCCCTAAGCAGATACTGTGGAAAAGCACTTTCATTGAGAGGGGTTGCCAAGCTTCCAAGATATTACGAGTTTCCGAAATACCAGCAAATATTTTTTCACCCAATCTTGATGATACGTGGTGGTAATGACAAGTCCACAAATCAAACTCGGCTCACCAAATTTTGTTCTTCTAGGTTGAAGCGTTCATTTACAGTAGCAGTTTTTATGTTTAGGTTTCACTCTGTTCTCTGCTATATAGATAGATGAATTTGGAACTCTAAATCCAACATGGTGTGTAGTAGCTCTTTGAAACTTGACAAAATAAAGGAGTTCTCAGTTTTGTCTCTTTGATTTGTTTCCCCTTCAAGTAGCCCTAAGCAGAGACTGTGGAAAAGCACATTCATTGAGAGGGGTTGCCAAGCTTCCAAGAAATTACCAGTTTCCGAAATACCAGCAAATATTTTTTCACCCAATCTTGATGATACTTGGTGGTAATGATCGGTACACAAATCCCACTTGACTCACCAAATTTTGTTCTTCTAGGTTGATGCGTTCGTTTTCATTAGCAGTTTTTATTTTTAGGTTTCCCTCTGTTCTCTCTTATATAGATAGATGAATTTGGAACTCTAAATCCAACATGGTTTGTAGTAGCTCTTTGAAACTTGACAAAATAAAGGAGTTCTCAGTTTTGTTTCTATGGTTTGTTTCCGCTTCAAGTACCCCTAAGCAGAGACTGTGGAAAAGCACTTTCTTTGAGAGGGGTTGCCAAGCTTCTAAGAAATAAAGAGTTTCCGAATTGCCAGCAAATATTTTTTCACACCATCTTGATGATACTCAATGGTGAAATCGGTACACAAATCCCACTTGGCTCACCAAATTTTGTTCTTCTAGGTTGAAGCGTTCGTCTACAGTAGCAGTTTTTATATTTAAGTTTCACTCTGTTCTCTCCTATATAGATAGATGAATTTGGAACTCTAAATACAATATGGTTTGTAGTAGCTCTTTGAAACTTGACAAAATAAAGGAGTTCTCAGTTTTGTCTCTATGATTTGTTTCCGCTTCAAGTAGCCCTAAGCAGATACTGTGGAAAAGCACTTTCATTGAGAGGGGTTGCCAAGCTTCCAAGATATTACGAGTTTCCGAAATACCAGCAAATATTATTTCACCCAATCTTGATGATACGTGGTGGTAATGACAAGTCCACAAATCAAACTCGGCTCAGCAAATTTTGTTCTTCTAGGTTGAAGCGTTCATTTACAGTAGCAGTTTTTATGTTTAGGTTTCACTCTGTTCTCTGCTATATAGATAGATGAATTTGGAACTCTAAATCCAACATGGTTTGTAGTAGCTCTTTGAAACTTGACAAAATAAAGGAGTTCTCAGTTTTGTCTCTTTGATTTGTTTCCCCTTCAAGTAGCCCTAAGCAGAGACTGTGGAAAAGCACATACATTGAGAGGGGTTGCCAAGCTTCCAAGAAATTACCAGTTTCCGAAATACCAGCAAATATTTTTTCACCCAATCTTGATGATACTTGGTGGTAATGATCGGTACACAAATCCCACTTGACTCACCAAATTTTGTTCTTCTAGGTTGATGCGTTCGTTTTCAGTAGCAGTTTTTATTTTTAGGTTTCCCTCTGTTCTCTCTTATATAGATAGATGAATTTGGAACTCTAAATCCAACATGGTTTGTAGTAGCTGTTTGAAACTTGACAAAATATATTAGGTCTCAGTTTTGTCTCAATTGAATGTTTCCTCTTTAAGTAGCCCTAGGCACTGACTGTGGAAAAGAACTTTCATTGAGAGGGGTTGCCAAGCTTCTAAGAAATAACAAGTTTCCGAAAAAACAGCAAATATTTTTTCACCCAAACTTGATGATACTTGGTGGTAATGACAAGTACACAAATCCCACTTGGCTCACCAAATTTTGTTCTTCTAGGTTGAAGCGTTCGTCTACAGTAGCAGTTTATATGTTTAGGTTTCACTCTGTTCACTGCTACATAGATAGATGAATTTGGAAGTCTAAATCCAACATGGTTTGTAGTGGCTCTTTGAAACTTGACAAAATATAGGAGATCTCAGTTTTGTCTTTATGGTTTGTGTCCTCTTCAAGTAGCCCTAGGCACAGACGGTGGAAAAGTACTTTTATTGAGAGGGGTTGCCAAGCTTCCAAGAAATTACGAGTTTCCGAAATACCAGCAAATATTTTTTCACCCAATGTTGATGATACTTGGTGGTAATGATGAGCACACAAATCCCACTTGGCTCACCAAATTTTGTTCTTCGAGGTTGAAGCGTTCTTCTACAGTAGCAGTTTATATGTTTAGGTTTCCCTCTGTTCTCTCGTATATAGATAGATGAATTTGGAACTCTAAATCCAACATGGTTTGTAGTGGCTCTTTGAAACTTGACAAAATAAAGGAGTTCTCAGTTTTGTCTCTATGATTTGTTTCCGCTTCAAGTAGCCCTAAGCAGAGACTGTGGAAAAGCACTTTTATTGAGAGGGGTTGCCAAGCTTCCATGAAATTACGAGTTTCCGAAATACCAGCAAATATTTTTTCACCCAATGTTGATGATACTTGGTGGTAATGATGAGTACACAAATCCCACTTGGCTCACCAAATTTTGTTCTTCGAGGTTGAAGCGTTCTTCTACAGTAGCAGTTTATATGTTTAGGTTTCACTCTGTTTTCTCGTATATAGATAGATGAATTTGGAACTCTAAATCCAACATGGTTTGTAGTGGCTCTTTGAAACTTGACAAAATAAAGGAGTTCTCAGTTTTGTCTCTATGATTTGTTTCCGCTTCAAGTAGTCCTAAGCAGAGACTGTGGAAAAGCACATTCATTGAGAGGGGTTGCCAAGCTTCCAAGAAATTACCAGTTTCCGAAATACCAGCAAATATTTTTTCACCCAATCTTGATGATACTTGGTGGTAATGATCGGTATACAAATCCCACTTGACTCACCAAATTTTGTTCTTCTAGGTTGATGCGTTCGTTTTCAGTAGCAGTTTTTATTTTTAGGTTTCCCTCTGTTCTCTCTTATATAGATAGATGAATTTGGAATTCTAAATCCAACATGGTTTGTAGTAGCTGTTTGAAACTTGACAAAATATTTTAGGTCTCAGTTTTGTCTCAATGGAATGTTTCCTCTTTAAGTAGCCCTAGGCACTGACTGTGGAAAAGAACTTTCATTGAGAGGGGTTGCCAAGCTTCTAAGAAATAACAAGTTTCCGAAAAACCAGCAAATATTTTTTCACCCAAACTTGATGATACTTGGTGGTAATGACAAGTACACAAATCCCACTTGGCTCACCAAATTTTGTTCTTCTAGGTTGAAGCGTTCGTCTACAGTAGCAGTATATATGTTTAGGTTTCACTCTGTTCACTGCTACATAGATAGATGAATTTGGAAGTCTAAATCCAACATGGTTTGTAGTGGCTCTTTGAAACTTGACAAAATATAGGAGATCTCAGTTTTGTCTTTATGGTTTGTTTCCTCTTCAAGTAGCCCTAGGCACAGACGGTGGAAAAGCACTTTTATTGAGAGGGGTTGCCAAGCTTCCAAGAAATTACGAGTTTCCGGAATACCAGCATATATTTTTTCACCCAATGTTGATGATACTTGGTGGTAATGATGAGTACACAAATCCCACTTGGCTCACCAAATTATGTTCTTCTAGGTTGAAGCGTTCGTTCAGTAGCAGTTTTTATTTTTAGGTTTCACTCTGTTCTCTCGTATACAGATAGATGAATTTGGAACTCGAAATCCAATATGTTTTGTAGTGGCTCTTTGAAACTTGACAAAATATAGGAGATCTCAGTTTTGTCTTTATGGTTTGGGTCCTCTTCAAGTAGCCCTAGGCACAGACAGTGGAAAAGTACTTTTATTGAGAGGGGTTGCCAAGCTTCCAAGAAATTACGAGTTTCCGAAATACCAGCAAATATTTTTTCACCCAATGTTGATGATACTTGGTGGTAATGATGAGTACACAAATCCCACTTGGCTCACCAAATTTTGTTCTTCGAGGTTGAAGCGTTCTTCTACAGTAGCAGTTTATATGTTTAGGTTTCACTCTGTTCTCTCGTATATAGATAGATGAATTTGGAACTCTAAATCCAACATGGTTTGTAGTGGCTCTTTGAAACTTGACAAAATAAAGGAGTTCTCAGTTTTGTCTCTATGATTTGTTTCCGCTTCAAGTAGCCCTAAGCAGAGACTGTGGAAAAGCACTTTCATTGAGAGGGGTTGCCAAGCTTCCACGAAATTACGAGTTTCCGAAATATCAGCAAATATTTTTTCACCCAATCTTGATGATACGTGGTGGTAATGACAAGTCCACAAATCCCACTTGGCTCACCAAATTATGTTCTTCTAGGTTGAAGCGTTCGTTCAGTAGCAGTTTTTATTTTTAGGTTTCACTCTGTTCTCTCGTATACAGATAGATGAATTTGGAACTCGAAATCCAATATGTTTTGTAGTGGCTCTTTGAAACTTGACAAAATAAAGGAGTTCTCAGTTTTGTCTCTATGGTTTGTTTCCTTTTCAAGTAGCCCTAGGCACAGATGGTGGAAAAGCACTTTCATTGAGAGGGGTTGCCAAGCTTCCAAAAAATTACCAGTTTCCGATATACCAGCAAATATTTTTTCACCCAATCTTGATGATACTTGGTGGTAATGATCGGTACACAAATCCCACTTGACTCTCCAAACTTTGTTCTTCTAGGTTGATGCGTTCATTTTCAGTAGCAGTATTTATTTTTAGTTTTCACTTTGTTCTCTGCTGTATAGATAGATGAATTTGGAACTCTAAATCCAACATGGTTTGTAGTAGCTCTTTGAAACTTGACAAAATAAAGGAGTTCTCAGTTTTGTTTCTATGGTTTGTTTCCGCTTCAAGTACCCCTAAGCAGAGACTGTGGAAAAGCACTTTCATTGAGAGGGGTTGCCAAGCTTCTAAGAAATAAAGAGTTTCCGAATTGCCAGCAAATATTTTTTCACACCATCTTGATGATACTCAATGGTGAAATCGGTACACAAATCCCACTTGGCTCACCAAATTTTGTTCTTCTAGGTTGAAGCGTTCGTCTACAGTAGCAGTTTTTATATTTAAGTTTCACTCTGTTCTCTCCTATATAGATAGATGAATTTGGAACTCTAAATACAATATGGTTTGTAGTAGCTCTTTGAAACTTGACAAAATAAAGGAGTTCTCAGTTTTGTCTCTATGATTTGTTTCCGCTTCAAGTAGCCCTAAGCAGATACTGTGGAAAAGCACTTTCATTGAGAGGGGTTGCCAAGCTTCCAAGATATTACGAGTTTCCGAAATACCAGCAAATATTTTTTTACCCAATGTTGATGATACTTGGTGGTAATGACAAGTCCACAAATCAAACTCGGCTCACCAAATTTTGTTCTTCTAGGTTGAAGCGTTCATTTACAGTAGCAGTTTTTATGTTTAGGTTTCACTCTGTTCTCTGCTATATAGATAGATGAATTTGGAACTCTAAATCCAAAATGGTTTGTAGTAGCTCTTTGAAACTTGACAAAATAAAGGAGTTCTCAGTTTTGTCTCTTTGATTTGATTCCCCTTCAGGTAGCCCTAAGCAGAGACTGTGGAAAAGCACATACATTGAGAGGGGTTGCCAAGCTTCCAAGAAATTACCAGTTTCCGAAATACCAGCAAATATTTTTTCACCCAATCTTGATGATACTTGGTGGTAATGATCGGTATACAAATCCCACTTGACTCACCAAATTTTGTTCCTCTAGGTTGATGCGTTCGTTTTCAGTAGCAGTTTTTATTTTTAGGTTTCCCTCTGTTCTCTCTTATATAGATAGATGAATTTGGAACTCTAAATCCAACATGGTTTGTAGTAGCTGTTTGAAACTTGACAAAATATATTAGGTCTCAGTTTTGTCTCAATTGAATGTTTCCTCTTTAAGTAGCCCTAGGCACTGACTGTGGAAAAGAACTTTCATTGAGAGGGGTTGCCAAGCTTCTAAGAAATAACAAGTTTCCGAAAAAACAGCAAATATTTTTTCACCCAAACTTGATGATACTTGGTGGTAATGACAAGTACACAAATCCCACTTGGCTCACCAAATTTTGTTCTTCTAGGTTGAAGCGTTCGTCTACAGTAGCAGTTTATATGTTTAGGTTTCACTCTGTTCACTGCTACATAGATAGATGAATTTGGAAGTCTAAATCCAACATGGTTTGTAGTGGCTCTTTGAAACTTGACAAAATATAGGAGATCTCAGTTTTGTCTTTATGGTTTGTGTCCTCTTCAATAGCCCTAGGCACAGACGGTGGAAAAGTACTTTTATTGAGAGGGGTTGCCAAGCTTCCAAGAAATTACGAGTTTCCGAAATACCAGCAAATATTTTTTCACCCAATGTTGATGATACTTGGTGGTAATGATGAGTACACAAATCCCACTTGGCTCACCAAATTTTGTTCTTCGAGGTTGAAGCGTTCGTTCAGTAGCAGTTTTTATTTTTAGGTTTCACTCTGTTCTCTCTTATACAGATAGATGAATTTGGAACTCGAAATCCAATATGTTTTGTAGTGGCTCTTTGAAACTTGACAAAATATAGGAGATCTCAGTTTTGTCTTTATGGTTTGTGTCCTCTTCAAGTAGCCCTAGGCACAGACAGTGGAAAAGTACTTTTATTGAGAGGGGTTGCCAAGCTTCCAAGAAATTACGAGTTTCCGAAATACCAGCAAATATTTTTTCACCCAATGTTGATGATACTTTTTGGTAATGATGAGTACACAAATCCCACTTGGCTCACCAAATTTTGTTTTTCGAGGTTGAAGCGTTCTTCTACAGTAGCAGTTTATATGTTTAGGTTTCACTCTGTTCTCTCGTATATAGATAGATGAATTTGGAACTCTAAATCCAACATGGTTTGTAGTGGCTCTTTGAAACTTGACAAAATAAAGGAGTTCTCAGTTTTGTCTCTATGATTTGTTTCCGCTTCAAGTAGCCCTAAGCAGAGACTGTGGAAAAGCACTTTCATTGAGAGGGGTTGCCAAGCTTCCACGAAATTACGAGTTTCCGAAATACCAGCAAATATTTTTTCACCCAATCTTGATGATACCTGGTGGTAATGACAAGTCCACAAAACCCACTTGGCTCACCAAATTATGTTCTTCTAGGTTGAAGCGTTCGTTCAGTAGCAGTTTTTATTTTTAGGTTTCACTCTGTTCTCTCGTATACAGATAGATGAATTTGGAACTCGAAATCCAATATGTTTTGTAGTGGCTCTTTGAAACTTGACAAAATAAAGGAGTTCTCAGTTTTGTCTCTATGGTTTGTTTCCTTTTCAAGTAGCCCTAGGCACAGATGGTGGAAAAGCACTTTCATTGAGAGGGGTTGCCAAGCTTCCAAAAAATTACCAGTTTCCGATATACCAGCAAATATTTTTTCACCCAATCTTGATGATACTTGGTGGTAATGATCGGTACACAAATCCCACTTGACTCTCCAAACTTTGTTCTTCTAGGTTGATGCGTTCATTTTCAGTAGCAGTATTTATTTTTAGTTTTCACTTTGTTCTCTGCTGTATAGATAGATGAATTTGGAACTCTAAATCCAACATGGTTTGTAGTAGCTCTTTGAAACTTGACAAAATAAAGGAGTTCTCAGTTTTGTTTCTATGGTTTGTTTCCGCTTCAAGTACCCCTAAGCAGAGACTGTGGAAAAGCACTTTCATTGAGAGGGGTTGCCAAGCTTCTAAGAAATAAAGAGTTTCCGAATTGCCAGCAAATATTTTTTCACACGATCTTGATGATACTCAATGGTGAAATCGGTACACAAATCCCACTTGGCTCACCAAATTTTGTTCTTCTAGGTTGAAGCGTTCGTCTACAGTAGCAGTTTTTATATTTAAGTTTCACTCTGTTCTCTCCTATATAGATAGATGAATTTGGAACTCTAAATACAATATGGTTTGTAGTAGCTCTTTGAAACTTGACAAAATAAAGGAGTTCTCAGTTTTGTCTCTATGATTTGTTTCCGCTTCAAGTAGCCCTAAGCAGATACTGTGGAAAAGCACTTTCATTGAGAGGGGTTGCCAAGCTTCCAAGATATTACGAGTTTCCGAAATACCAGCAAATATTTTTTCACCCAATGTTGATGATACGTGGTGGTAATGACAAGTCCACAAATCAAACTCGGCTCACCAAATTTTGTTCTTCTAGGTTGAAGCGTTCATTTACAGTAGCAGTTTTTATGTTTAGGTTTCACTCTGTTCTCTGCTATATAGATAGATGAATTTGGAACTCTAAATCCAACATGGATTGTAGTAGCTCTTTGAAACTGGACAAAATAAAGGAGTTCTCAGTTTTGTCTCTTTGATTTGTTTCCCCTTCAGGTAGCCCTAAGCAGAGACTGTGGAAAAGCACATTCATTGAGAGGGGTTGCCAAGCTTCCAAGAAATTACCAGTTTCCGAAATACCAGCAAATATTTTTTCACCCAATCTTGATGATACTTGGTGGTAATGATCGGTACACAAATCCCACTTGACTCACCAAATTTTGTTCTTCTAGGTTGATGCGTTCGTTTTCAGTAGCAGTTTTTATTTTTAGGTTTCCCTCTGTTCTCTCTTATATAGATAGATGAATTTGGAACTCTAAATCCAACATGGTTTGTAGTAGCTGTTTGAAACTTGACAAAATATATTAGGTCTCAGTTTTGTCTCAATTGAATGTTTCCTCTTTAAGTAGCCCTAGGCACTGACTGTGGAAAAGAACTTTCATTGAGAGGGGTTGCCAAGCTTCTAAGAAATAACAAGTTTCCGAAAAAACAGCAAATATTTTTTCACCCAAACTTGATGATACTTGGTGGTAATGACAAGTACACAAATCCCACTTGGCTCACCAAATTTTGTTCTTCTAGGTTGAAGCGTTCTTCTACAGTAGCAGTTTATATGTTTAGGTTTCACTCTGTTCTCTCGTATATAGATAGATGAATTTGGAACTCGAAATCCAACATATTTTGTAGTGGCTCTTTGAAACTTGACAAAATAAAGGAGTTCTCAGTTTTGTCTCTATGGTTTGTTTCCTCTTCAAGTAGCCCTAGGCACAGATGGTGGAAAAGCACTTTCATTGAGAGGGGTTGCCAAGCTTCCAAAAAATTACCAGTTTCCGATGTACCAGCAAATATTGTTTCACCCAATCTTGATGATACTTGGTGGTAATGATCGGTACACAAATCCCACTTGACTCACCAAACTTTGTTCTTCTAGGTTGATGCGTTCATTTTCAGTAGCAGTTTTTATTTTTAGGTTTCAGTTTGTTCTCTGCTGTATAGATAGATGAATTTGGAACTCTAAATCCAACATGGTTTGTAGTAGCTCTTTGAAACTTGACAAAATAAAGGAGTTCTCAGTTTTGTTTCTATGGTTTGTTTCCTCTTCAAGTAGTCCTAGGCACAGACTGTGGAAAAGCACTTTCATTGAGTGGGGTTGCCAAGCTTCTAAGAAATAACGAGTTTTCGAAATACCAGCAAATACTTTTTCACCCAATCTTGTTGATACTTGGTGGAAATGATCAGTACACCAATCCCACTTGGCTCACCAAATTTTGTTCTTCTAGTTTGAAGCATTCGTTTACCGTAGCAGTTTTTATTTTTAGGATTCACTCCGTTCTCTCCTCTACAGATAGATGAATTTGGAACTCTAAATCCAACATGGTTTGTAGTAGCTCTTTGAAACTTGAAATAATAAAGGAGGTCTCAGTTTTGTCTCTATGGATTGTTTCCTCTTTAAGCAGCCCTAGGCACTGACTGTGGAAAAGCACTTTCATTGAAAGGGGTTGCCAAGCTTCCAAGAAATTATGAGTTTCCGAAATACCAGCAAATATTTTTTCACCCAATGTTGATGATACTTGGTGGTGATGATCAGTACACAAATCCCTCTTGGCTCACCAAATTTTGTTCTTCTAGGTTGATGCGTTCTTCTATAGTAGCAGTTTATATGTTTAGTTTTCACTCTGTTCTCTCGTATATAGATAGATGAATTTGCAACTCTAAATCCAACATGGCTTTTTAGTGGCTGTTTGAAACTTGACAAAAGAAAGGAGTTCTCAGTTTTTTCTCTATGGTTTGTTTCCTCTTCAAGTAGCCCTAGGCACAGACGGTGGAAAAGCACTTTCATTGAGAGGGGTTGCCAAGCTTTCAAGAAATAACGAGTTTCCGAAATACCAGCAAATATTTTTTCACCCAATGTTGATGATACTTGGTGGTGAAGATCGGTACACAAATCCCACTTGGCTCACCAAATTTTGTTCTTCTAGCTTGAAGCGTTCGTCTACAGTAGCAGTTTATATGTTTAGTTTTCACTCTGTTCTCTCGTATATAGATAGATGAATTTGGAACTCTAAATCCAACATGGCTTTTTAGTGGCTGTTTGAAACTTGACAAAATAAAGGAGTTCTCAGTTGTGTCTCTATGGTTTGTTTCCTCTTCATGTAGCCCTAGGCACAGACGGAGGAAAAGCACTTTCATTGAGAGGGTTTGCAAAGCTTCCAAGAAATTACCAGTTTCCGAAATACCAGCAAATATTTTTTCACCCAATCTTGATGATACGCGGTGGTAATGACAAGTCCACAAATCCCACTTGGGTCACCAAATTTTGTTCTTCTAGGTTGAAGCATTCGTTTACAGTAGCAGTTTATATTTTTAGTTTCAACTCTGTTCTCTCCTATATAGATAGATGAATTTGGAACTCTAAATCCAACATGGTTTGTAGTATCTCTTTGAAACGTGAAAAAATAAAGGAGTTCTCAGTTGTGTCTCTATGGTTTGTTTCCTCTTCAAGTAGCCCTAGCCACAGTGGTGGAAAAGCACTTTCATTGAGAGGAGTTGCCAAGCTTCCAAGAAATTACCAGTTTCCGAAATAGCAGCAAATATTTTTTCACCCAATCTTGATGATACTTGGTGGTCATGATCAGTACACGAATCCCACTTGGATCACCAAATTTTGTTCTTCTAGGTTGAAGCGTTCATCTACAGTAGCAGTTTTTATATTTAGGTTTCACTCTGTTCTCTGCTATATAGATAGATGAATTTGGAACTCTAAATCCAACATGATTTGTAGTAGCTCTTTGAAACTTGACAAAAGAAAGGAGTTCTCAGTTTTGTCTCTATGATTTGTTTCCGCTTCAAGAAGCCTTAAGCAGAGACTGTGGAAAAGCACTTTCATTGAGAGGGGTTGCCAAGCAATACGAAATAACGAGTTTCCGAAATACCAGCAAATATTTTTCTCCCAATGTTGATGATACTTGGTGGTAATGATCAGTACACAAATCCCACTTGGCTCACCAAATTTTGTTCTTCCAAGTTGATGCGTTCATTTTCAGTAGCAGTTTTTATTTTGAGGTTTCACTCTGTTCTCTGCTATATAGATAGATGAGTTTGGAACACTAAATACAACATAGTTTGTAGTGGCTCTTTGAAACTTGACAAAAGAAAGGAGTTCTCAGTTTTGTCTCTATGGTTTGTTTCCTCTTCAAGTAGCCCTAGGAACAGACGGTAGAAAAGCACTTTCATTGAGAGGGGTTGCCAAGCTTTCAAGAAATAACGAGTTTCCGAAATACCAGCAAATATTTTTTCACCCAATGTTGATGATACTTGGTGGTAATGATCAGTACACAAAACCCACTTGGCTCACCAAATTTTGTTCTTCTAGATTGAAGCATTCGTCTACAGTAGCAGTTTTTATATTTAGGTTTCACTCTGTTCTCCTATATAGATAGATGAATTTGGAACACTAAATCCAACATGGTTTGTAGTAGCTCTTTGAAACTTGACAAAATAAAGGAGTTCTGAGTTTTGTCTCCATGGTTTGTTTCCTCTTCAAATAGCCCTGGCACAGACTGTGGAAAAGCACTTTCATTGAGAAGGTTGCCAAGCTTCTAAGAAATAACGAGTTTCCGAAATACCAGCAAATATTTTTTCACCCAATCTTGATGATACTTGTTGGTAAGGACAAGTACACAAATCCCACTTGGCTCACTAAATTCTGTTCTTTTAGGTTGAAGCATTCGTCTACAGTAGCAGTTTTTATTCTTAGGTTTTACTCTGTTCTCTCCTATATAGATAGATGAATTTGGAACTCTAAAACCAACATGGTTTGTAGTAGCTCTTTGAAACTTGACAAAATAAAGGAGTTCTCAGTTTCTTCTCTATGGTTTGTTTCCTCTTCAATTAGCCCTAGGCACCGACGGTGGAAAAGCACTTTCAATGAGAGGGTTGCCAAGCTTCTAAGAAATAACGAGTTTGCGAAATACCAGCAAATATTTTTTCACCCAATCGTGATGATACTTGATGGTAATGATCGGTACACAAATCCCACTTGACTCACCAAATTTTGTTCTTATAGTTTGATGCGTTCGTTTTCAGTAGCAGTTTTAATTTTTAGGATTCACTGTGTTCTCTCCTATATACATAGATGAATTTGGAACTCTAAATACATCATGGTTTGTAGTAGCTCTTTGAAACTTGACAAAATAAAGGAGTTCTCAGTTTTCTCTCTATGGTTTGTTTCCTCTTCAAGTAGCCCTGGCACAGACTGTGGAAGAGCACTTTCATTGAGGGGGGTTGCCAAGCTTCTAAGAAATAACGAGTTTCCGAAATACCAGCAAATATTTTTTCTCCCAATCTTGATGATACTTGGTGGTGAAGATCGGTACACAAATCCCACTTCGCTCACCAAATTTTGTTCTTCTAGCTTGAAGCGTTCGTCTACAGTAGCAGTTTTTATATTTAGATTTCACTCTGTTCTCTCCTATATAGATAGATGAATTCAGAATTCTAAATCCAATATGGTTTGTAGTAGCTCTTCGAAACTTGACAAAGTAAAGGAGTTCTCACTTTTGTCTCTATGATTTGTTTCCGCTTCATGTAGCCCTAAGCAGAGACTGTGGAAAAGCACTTTCATTGAGAGGGGTTGCCAAGCTTCCAAGAAATTACCAGTTTCCGAAATACCAGCGAATATTTTTTCAATCAATCTTGATGATACACGGTGGTAATGACAAGTCCACATATCCCACTTGGGTCACCAAATTTTGTTCTTCTAGGTTGAAGCATTCGTATACAGTAGCAGTTTATATTTTTAGTTTCCACTCTGTTCTCTCCTATATAGATAGATGAATTTGGAACTCTAAATCCAACATGGTTTGTAGTATCTCTTTGAAACGTGACAAAATAAAGGAGTTCTCAGTTGTGTCTCTATGGTTTGTTTCCTCTTCAAGTAGCCCTCGGCACAGACGGTGGAAAAGCACTTTCATTGAGAGGGGTTGCCAAGCTTCCAAGAAATTACCAGTTTCCGAAATAGCAGCAAATATTTTTCACTTAATCTTGATGATACTTGGTGGTCATGATCAGTAAACAAATCCCACTTGGGTCACCAAATTTTGTTCTTCTAGGTTGAAGCGTTCATCTACAGTAGCAGTTTTTATATTTAGGTTTCACTCTGTTCTCTGTTATATAGATAGATGAATTTGGAACTCTAAATCCAACATGATTTCTAGTAGCTCTTTGAAACTTGACAAAAGAAAGGTGTTTTCAGTTTTGTCTCTATGATTTGTTTTCGCTTCAAGTAGCCTTAAGCAGAGACTGTGGAAAAGCACTTTCATTGATAGGGGTTGCCAAGCAATACGAAATAACGAGTTTCCGAAATACCAGCAAATAGTTTTTCTCCCAATGTTGATGATACTTGGTGGTAATGATCAGTACACAAATCCCACTTGGCTCACCAAATTTTGTTCTTCCAAGTTGATGCGTTCATTTTCAGTAGCAGTTTTTATTTTGAGGTTTCACTCTGTTCTCTGCTATATAGATAGATGAGTTTGGAACTCTAAATACAACATAGTTTGTAGTGGCTCTTTGAAAATTGAAAAAGAAAGGAGTTCTCAGTTTTGTCTCTATGGTTTGTTTCCTCTTCAAGTAGCCCTAGGCACAGACGGTAGAAAAGCACTTTCATTGAGAGGGTTTGCCAAGCTTTCAAGAAATAACGAGTTTCTGAAATACCAGCAAATATTTTTTCACCCAATGTTGATGATACTTGGTGGTAATGATCAGTACACAAAACCCACTTGGCTCACCAAATTTTGTTCTTCTAGATTGAAGCTTCGTCTACAGTAGCAGTTTTTATATTTAGGTTTCACTCTGTTCTCTCCTATATAGATAGATGAATTTGGAACACTAAATCCAACATGGTTTGTAGTAGCTCTTTGAAACTTGACAAAATAAAGGAGTTCTCAGTTTTGTCTCCATGGTTTTTTTCCTCTTCAAGTAGCCCTGGCACAGATGTGGAAAAGCACTTTCATTGAGAAGGGTTTCCAAGCTTCTCAGAAATAACGAGTTTCTGAAATACCAGCAAATATTTTTTCACCCAATCTTGATGATACTTGGTGGTAAGGACAAGTACACAAATCCCACTTGGCTCACCAAATTCTGTTCTTTTAGGTTGAAGCATTCGTCTACAGTAGCAGTTTTTATTTTTAGGTTTCACTCTGTTGTCTCCTATATAGATAGATGAATTTGGAACTCTAAAACCAACATGGTTTGTAGTAGCTCTTTGAAACTTAACAAAATAAAGGAGTTCTCAGTTTTGTCTCTATGATTTGTTTCCACATCACATAGCCCTAGGCAGAGACTTGGAAAAGCACTTTCATTGAGAGGGGTTGCCAAGCTTCCAAGAAATTACCAGTTTCCGAAATACCAGCAAATATTTTTTCACCCAATCTTGATGATACTTGGTGGTAATGATCAGTACACAAATCCCACTTGGCTCACAAAATTTTGTTCTTCCAAGTTGATGCGTTCGTTTTCAGTAGCAGTTTTTATTTTTAGGTTTCACTCTGTTCTCTCCTATATAGATAGATGAATTTGGAACTCTAAATCCAACAGGGTTTGGAGTAGCTCTTTGAAACTTGACAAAATAAAGGAGTTCTCATTTTTGTCTATATGATTTGTTTCCGCTTCAAGTAGACTTAAGCAGAGACTGTGGAAAATCACTTTCATTGAGAGGGGTTCCCAAGCTTCCAAGAAATTACGATGTTTCCGAAATAGTAGCAAATATTTTTTCACCCAATCTTGATGATACTTGGTGGTAATGATCAGTACACAAATCCCACTTGGCTCACGAAATTTTGTTCATCTAGGTTGAAGCGTTCATCTACAGTAGCAGTTTTTATATTTAGGTTTCACTCTGTTCTCTGCTATATAGATAGAGGAATTTGGAACTCTAAATACAACATGATTTGTAGTAGCTCTTTGAAACTTGACAAAATAAAGGAGTTCTCAGTTTCGTCTCTATGGTTTGTTTCCTCTTCAATTAGCCCTAGGCACCGACGGTGGAAAAGCACTTTCATTGAGAGGGGTTGCCAAGCTTCTAAGAAATAACGAGTTTCCGAAACACCAGCAAATATTTTTTCACCCAATGTTGATGATACTTGGTGGTAATGATCAGTTCCCAAATCCCACTTGGCTCACCAAATTTTGTTCTTCTAGGTTGAAGCATTCGTTTACAGATGCAGTTTTTATTTTTAGGTTTCACTCTGTTCTCTCCTATATTGATAGATGAATTTGGAACTCTAAATCCAACATGGTTTGTAGTAGCTCTTTGAAACTTGACAAAATAAAGGAGGTCTCAGTTTTGTCTCTATGGATTGTTTCCTCTTTAAGTAGCCCTAGGCACTGACTGTGGAAAAGCACTTTCATTGAGAGGGGTGGCCAAGCTTCCAAGAAATTACCAGTTTCCGAAATACCAGCAAATATTTTTTCACCCAATCTTGATGATACTTGGTGGTAATGATCAGTACACAAATCCCACTTGGTTCACCAAATTTTGTTCTTCAAAGTTGATGCGTTCATTTTCAGTAGCAGTTTATATTTTGAGGTTTCACTCTGTTCTCTCCTATATAGATAGATGAATTTGGAACTCTAAATCCAACATGGTTTGTAGTAGCTCTTTGAAACTTGACAAAATAAAGGAGTTCTCTGTTTTGTCTCTATGATTTGTTTCCGCTTCAAGTAGCCTTAAGCAGAGACTGTGGAAAAGCACTTTCATTGAGAGGGGTTGCCAAGCTTCCAAGAAATTACGATGTTTCCGAAATAGCAAGAAATATTTTTTCACCCAATCTTGATGATACTTGGTGGGAATGATCAGTACACAAATCCCACTTGGCTCACCAAATTTTGTTCTTCTAGGTTGAACCGTTCATCTACAGTAGAAGTTTATATATTTAGGTTTCACTCTGTTCTCTGCTATATTAGTAGATGAATTTGGAACTCTAAATCCAACATGAGTTTTAGTAGCTCTTTGAAACTTGACAAAAGAAAGGAGTTCTCAGTTTTGTCTCTATGATTTGTTTCCGCTTCACATAGCCCTAGGCAGAGACTGTGGAAAAGCAGTTTCATTGAGAGGGGTTGCCAAGCTTCCCAGAAATTACCAGTTTCCGAAATACCAGCAAATATTTTTTCACCGAATCTTGATGATACTTGGTGGTAATGATCAGTACACAAATCCCACTTGGCTCACCAAATTTTGTTCTTCCAAGTTGATGCGTTCGTTTTCAGTAGCAGTTTTTATTTTTAGGTTTCACTCTGTTCTCTGCTATATAGATAGATGAATTTGGAACTCTAAATCCAACATGGTTTCGAGTAGCTCTTGGAAACTTTAAAAAATAAAGGAGTTCGCAGTTTTGTCTCTATGATTTGTTTCCGCTTCAAGTAGCCTTAAGCAGAGACTGTGGAAAAGCACTTCCATTGAGAGGGGTTGCCAAGCTTCCAGGAAATTACGATGTTTCTGAAATAGTAGCAAATATTTTTTCACCCAATCTTGATGATACTTGGTGGTAATGATCAGTACACAAATCCCACTTGGCTCACCAAATTTTGTTCATCTAGGTTGAAGCGTTCATCTACAGTAGCAGTTTTTATATTTAGGTATCACTCTGTTCACTGCTATATAGATAGAGGAATTTGGAACTCTAAATCCAACATGATTTGTAGTAGCTCTTTGTAACTTGACAAAAGAAAGTAGTTCTCAGTTTTGTCTCTATGGTTTTTTTCCTCTTCAAATAGCCCTAGGCACCGACGGTGGAAAAGCACTTTCAATGAGAAGGGTTGCCAAGCTTCTAAGAAATAACGAGTTTCCGAAATACCAGCAAATATTTTTTCACCCAATCTTGATGATACTTGGTGGTAATGATCAGTACACAAACCCACTTGGCTCACCAAATTTTGTTCTTCTAGATTGAAGCGTTCGTCTACAGTAGCAGTTTTTATATTTAGGTTTCACTCTGTTCTCTCCTATATAGATAGATGAATTTGGAACTCTAAATCCAACATGGTTTGTAGTAGCTCTTTGAAACTTGACAAAATAAAGGAGTTCTCAGTTTTGTTTCTATGGTGTTTCCTCTCAAGTAGTCCTAGGCACAGACTTGGAAAAGCACTTTCAATGAGTGGGGATGCCAAGCTTCTAAGAAATAACGAATTTCCGAAATACCAGCAAATATTTTTTCTCACAATCTTGATGACACTTGGTGGTAATCCTACTTGACTCACCAAATTTCGTTCTTCTAGGTTGAAGCGTTCATCTACAGTAGCAATTTTTATATTTAGGTTTCACTGTGTTCTCTCCTATATAGATAGATGAATTTCGAACTCTAAATCCAACATGGTTTTAGTAGCTCTTTGAAACTTGACAAAATAAAGGAGTTCTCAGTTTTGTTTCTATGGTGTTTCCTCTCAAGTAGTCCTAGGCACAGACTTGGAAAAGCACTTTCAATGAGTGGGGATGCCAACCTTCTAAGAAATAACGAGTTTCCGAAATACCAGCAAATATTTTTCACCCAATGTTGATGATACTTGGTGGTAATGATCAGTACACAAAACCCACTTGGCTCACAAAATTTTGTTCATCTAGGTTGAAGCGTTCATCTACAGTAGCAGTTTTTATATTTAGGTTTCACTCTGTTCTCCTATATAGATAGATGAATTTGGAACACTAAATCCAACATGGTTTGTAGTAGCTCTTTGAAACTTGACAAAATAAAGGAGTTCTCAGTTTTGTCTCCATGGTTTCTTTCCTCTTCAAATAGCCCTGGCACAGACTGTGGAAAAGCACTTTCATTGAGAATGTTGCCAAGCTTCTAAGAAATAACGAGTCTCCGAAATACCAGCAAATATTTTTTCACCCATTCTTGATGATACTTGTTGGTAAGGACAAGTACACAAATCCACTTGGCTCACTAAATTCTGTTCTTTTAGGTTGAAGCATTCGTCTAAAGTAGCAGTTTTTATTCTTAGGTTTTACTCTGTTCTCTCCTATATAGATAGATGAATTTGGAACTCTAAAACCAACATGGTTTGTAGTGGCTCTTTGAAACTTGACAAAATAAACGAGTTCTCAGTTTTGTCTCTATGGTTTCTTTCCTCTTCAAGTAGCCCTAGGCACAGATGGTTCAAAAGCACTTTCATTGAGAGGGGTTGCAGAGCTTGCAAGAAATTACCAGTTTCCGATATACCAGCAAATATTTTTTCACCCAATCTTGATGATACTTGGTGGTAATGATCGGTACACAAATCCCACTTGACTCACCAAATTTTGTTCTTCTAGGTTGATGCGTTCGTTTTCAGTAGCAGTTTTTATTTTTAGGTTTCACTGTGTTCTCTCCTATATAGATAGATGAATTTGGAACTCTAAATACATCATGGTTTGTAGTAGCTCTTTGAAACTTGACAAAATAAAGGAGTTCTCAGTTTTCTCTCTATGGTTTTTTCCTCTTCAAGTAGCCCTGGCACAGACTGTGGAAGAGCACTTTCATTGAGGGGGGTTGCCAAGCTTCTAAGAAATAACGAGTTTATGAAATACCAGCAAATATTTTTTCTCCCAATCTTGATGATACTTGGTGGTGAAGATCGGTACACAAATCCCACTTGGCTCACCAAATTTTGTTCTTCTAGGTTGAAGCATTCGTTTACAGATGCAGTTTTTATTTTTAGGTTTCACTCTGTTCTCTCCTATATTGATAGATGAATTTGGAACTCTAAATCCAACATGGTTTGTAGTAGCTCTTTGAAACTTGACAAAATAAAGGAGGTCTCAGTTTTGTCTCTATGGATTGTTTCCTCTTTAAGTAGCCCTAGGCACTGACTGTGGAAAAGCACTTTCATTGAGAGGGGTGGCCAAGCTTCCAAGAAATTACCAGTTTCCGAAATACCAGCAAATATTTTTTCACCCAATCTTGATGATACTTGGTGGTAATGATCAGTACACAAATCCCACTTGGTTCACCAAATTTTGTTCTTCAAAGTTGATGCGTTCATTTTCAGTAGCAGTTTATATTTTGAGGTTTCACTCTGTTCTCTCCTATATAGATAGATGAATTTGGAACTCTAAATCCAACATGGTTTGTAGTAGCTCTTTGAAACTTGACAAAATAAAGGAGTTCTCTGTTTTGTCTCTATGATTTGTTTCCGCTTCAAGTAGCCTTAAGCAGAGACTGTGGAAAAGCACTTTCATTGAGAGGGGTTGCCAAGCTTCCAAGAAATTACGATGTTTCCGAAATAGCAAGAAATATTTTTTCACCCAATCTTGATGATACTTGGTGGGAATGATCAGTACACAAATCCCACTTGGCTCACCAAATTTTGTTCTTCTAGGTTGAACCGTTCATCTACAGTAGAAGTTTATATATTTAGGTTTCACTCTGTTCTCTGCTATATTAGTAGATGAATTTGGAACTCTAAATCCAACATGAGTTTTAGTAGCTCTTTGAAACTTGACAAAAGAAAGGAGTTCTCAGTTTTGTCTCTATGATTTGTTTCCGCTTCACATAGCCCTAGGCAGAGACTGTGGAAAAGCAGTTTCATTGAGAGGGGTTGCCAAGCTTCCCAGAAATTACCAGTTTCCGAAATACCAGCAAATATTTTTTCACCGAATCTTGATGATACTTGGTGGTAATGATCAGTACACAAATCCCACTTGGCTCACCAAATTTTGTTCTTCCAAGTTGATGCGTTCGTTTTCAGTAGCAGTTTTTATTTTTAGGTTTCACTCTGTTCTCTGCTATATAGATAGATGAATTTGGAACTCTAAATCCAACATGGTTTCGAGTAGCTCTTGGAAACTTTAAAAAATAAAGGAGTTCGCAGTTTTGTCTCTATGATTTGTTTCCGCTTCAAGTAGCCTTAAGCAGAGACTGTGGAAAAGCACTTCCATTGAGAGGGGTTGCCAAGCTTCCAGGAAATTACGATGTTTCTGAAATAGTAGCAAATATTTTTTCACCCAATCTTGATGATACTTGGTGGTAATGATCAGTACACAAATCCCACTTGGCTCACCAAATTTTGTTCATCTAGGTTGAAGCGTTCATCTACAGTAGCAGTTTTTATATTTAGGTATCACTCTGTTCACTGCTATATAGATAGAGGAATTTGGAACTCTAAATCCAACATGATTTGTAGTAGCTCTTTGTAACTTGACAAAAGAAAGTAGTTCTCAGTTTTGTCTCTATGGTTTTTTTCCTCTTCAAATAGCCCTAGGCACCGACGGTGGAAAAGCACTTTCAATGAGAAGGGTTGCCAAGCTTCTAAGAAATAACGAGTTTCCGAAATACCAGCAAATATTTTTTCACCCAATCTTGATGATACTTGGTGGTAATGATCAGTACACAAACCCACTTGGCTCACCAAATTTTGTTCTTCTAGATTGAAGCGTTCGTCTACAGTAGCAGTTTTTATATTTAGGTTTCACTCTGTTCTCTCCTATATAGATAGATGAATTTGGAACTCTAAATCCAACATGGTTTGTAGTAGCTCTTTGAAACTTGACAAAATAAAGGAGTTCTCAGTTTTGTTTCTATGGTGTTTCCTCTCAAGTAGTCCTAGGCACAGACTTGGAAAAGCACTTTCAATGAGTGGGGATGCCAAGCTTCTAAGAAATAACGAATTTCCGAAATACCAGCAAATATTTTTTCTCACAATCTTGATGACACTTGGTGGTAATCCTACTTGACTCACCAAATTTCGTTCTTCTAGGTTGAAGCGTTCATCTACAGTAGCAATTTTTATATTTAGGTTTCACTGTGTTCTCTCCTATATAGATAGATGAATTTCGAACTCTAAATCCAACATGGTTTTAGTAGCTCTTTGAAACTTGACAAAATAAAGGAGTTCTCAGTTTTGTTTCTATGGTGTTTCCTCTCAAGTAGTCCTAGGCACAGACTTGGAAAAGCACTTTCAATGAGTGGGGATGCCAACCTTCTAAGAAATAACGAGTTTCCGAAATACCAGCAAATATTTTTTCACCCAATGTTGATGATACTTGGTGGTAATGATCAGTACACAAAACCCACTTGGCTCACAAAATTTTGTTCATCTAGGTTGAAGCGTTCATCTACAGTAGCAGTTTTTATATTTAGGTTTCACTCTGTTCTCCTATATAGATAGATGAATTTGGAACACTAAATCCAACATGGTTTGTAGTAGCTCTTTGAAACTTGACAAAATAAAGGAGTTCTCAGTTTTGTCTCCATGGTTTCTTTCCTCTTCAAATAGCCCTGGCACAGACTGTGGAAAAGCACTTTCATTGAGAATGTTGCCAAGCTTCTAAGAAATAACGAGTCTCCGAAATACCAGCAAATATTTTTTCACCCATTCTTGATGATACTTGTTGGTAAGGACAAGTACACAAATCCCACTTGGCTCACTAAATTCTGTTCTTTTAGGTTGAAGCATTCGTCTAAAGTAGCAGTTTTTATTCTTAGGTTTTACTCTGTTCTCTCCTATATAGATAGATGAATTTGGAACTCTAAAACCAACATGGTTTGTAGTGGCTCTTTGAAACTTGACAAAATAAACGAGTTCTCAGTTTTGTCTCTATGGTTTCTTTCCTCTTCAAGTAGCCCTAGGCACAGATGGTTCAAAAGCACTTTCATTGAGAGGGGTTGCAGAGCTTGCAAGAAATTACCAGTTTCCGATATACCAGCAAATATTTTTTCACCCAATCTTGATGATACTTGGTGGTAATGATCGGTACACAAATCCCACTTGACTCACCAAATTTTGTTCTTCTAGGTTGATGCGTTCGTTTTCAGTAGCAGTTTTTATTTTTAGGTTTCACTGTGTTCTCTCCTATATAGATAGATGAATTTGGAACTCTAAATACATCATGGTTTGTAGTAGCTCTTTGAAACTTGACAAAATAAAGGAGTTCTCAGTTTTCTCTCTATGGTTTTTTCCTCTTCAAGTAGCCCTGGCACAGACTGTGGAAGAGCACTTTCATTGAGGGGGGTTGCCAAGCTTCTAAGAAATAACGAGTTTATGAAATACCAGCAAATATTTTTTCTCCCAATCTTGATGATACTTGGTGGTGAAGATCGGTACACAAATCCCACTTGGCTCACCAAATTTTGTTCTTCTAGGTTGAAGCGTTCGTCTACAGTAGCAGTTTTTATATTTAGGTTTCACTCTGTTCTCTCCTATATAGATAGATGAATTCGGAACTCTAAATCCAATATGGTTTGTAGTAGCTCTTTGAAACTTGACAAAATAAAGGAGTTCTCAGTTTTGTCTCTATGATTTGTTTCCGGTTCAAGTAGCCCTAAGCAGAGACTGTGGAGAAGCACTTTCATTGAGAGGGGTTGCCAAGCTTCCAAGAAATTAGGAGTTTCCGAAATACCAGCAAATATTTTTTCACACAATCTTGATGATACGTGGTGGTAATGACAAGTCCACAAATCCCATGTGGCTCACCAAATTTTGTTCTTCTCGGTTGAAACGTTCGTTTACAGTAGCAGTTTTTATTTTTAGGTTTCACTCTGTTCTCTCGTATATAGATGGATAAATTTGGAACTGGAAATCCAAATGTTTTGTAATGGCTCTTTGAAACTTGACAAAATAAAGGAGTTCTCAGTTTTGTCTCTATGGTTTGTTTCCTCTTCAAGTAGCCCTAGGCACAGATGGTGGAAAAGCACTTTCATTGAGAGCGGTTGCCAAGCTTCCAAGAAATTACCAGTTTCCAATATTCCAGCAAATATTTTATCACCCAATCTTGATGATACTTGGTGGTAATGATCGGAACACAAATGCCACTTGACTCACCAAATTTTGTTCTTCTATGTTGATGCGTTCGTTTTCAGTAGCAGTTTTTATTTTTACGTTTCACTCTGTTCTCTCCTGTATAGATAGATGAATTTGTAATTCTTAATCCAATATGGTTTGTAGTAGCTCTTTGAAATTTAACAAAGTAAAGGAGTTCTCAGTTTTGGCTCTATGATTTGTTTCCGCTTCAAGTAGCCCTAAGCAGTGACTGTGGAAAAGCATTTTCATTGAGAGGTGTGCCAAGCTTCCAAGAAATTACGAGTTTCCGAAATACCACCAAATATTTTTTCACCCAAACTTGATGAT
The DNA here is from genome assembly GCF_048772815.1 of Callospermophilus lateralis. NCBI lineage: Eukaryota > Metazoa > Chordata > Mammalia > Rodentia > Sciuridae > Callospermophilus > Callospermophilus lateralis. Next base: position 132,386 of record NW_027512895.1, on the reverse strand, counting down.
ACGTGGTGGTAATGACAACTCCACACATCCCACTTGGCTCACCAAATTTTGTTCTTCTAGGTTGAAGCGTTCGTTTACAGTAGCAGTTTTTATTTTTAGGTTTCACTCTGTTCTCTCCTATATAGATAGATGAATTTGGAACTCTAAATCCAACATGGTTTGTAGTAGCTCTTTGAAACTTGACAAAATAAAGGAGTTCTCTGTTTTCTCTCTATGACTTGTTTCCGCTTCAAGTAGCCCTAAGCAGTGACTGTGGAAAAGCACTTTCATTGAGAAGGGTTGCCAAGCTTCCAAGAAATTACGAGTTTCCGAAATACCAGCAAATATTTTTTCACCCAATCTTGATGATACTTGGTGGTAATGATCAGTACTCAAATCCCACTTGGCTCACCAAATTTTGTTCTTCTAGGTTGAAGCGTTCTTCTACAGTAGCTGTTTTTATGTTTAGGTTTCACTCTGTTCTCTCGTATATAGATAGATGAATTTTTAACTCGAAATCCAACATGTTTTGTAGTGGCTGTTTGAAACTTGACAAAATAAAGGAGTTCTCAGTTTTGTCTTTATCGTTTGTTTCCGCTTCAAGTAGCCCTAGGCACAGATGGTGGAACAGCACTTTAATTGAGAGGGGTTGTCAAGCTTCCAAGAAATTACCAGTTTCCGATATACCAGCAAATATTTTTTCACCCAATCTTCATGATACTTCTTGGTAATGATTGGTACACAAATCCCACTTGACTCACCAAATTTTGTTATTCTAGGTTGATGCGTTCGTTTTCAGTAGCAGTTTTTATTTTTAGGTTTCACTCTGTTCTCTCCTGTATAGGTAGATGAATTTGGAACTGTAAATCCAACATGGTTTGTAGTAGCTCTTTGAAACTTGACAAAATAATGGAGTTCTCAGTTTTGTCTCTATGGTTTGTTTCCTCTTCAAGTAGCCCTGGCACAGACTGTGGAAAAGCACTTTAACTGAGAGGGCTTGCTAAGCTTCCAAGAAATTACAAGTTTCCGAAAAACCAGCAAATATTTTTTCACCCAATCTTGATGACACTTGGTGGTAATGATCGGTACACAAATCCCACTTGACTCACGAAATTTTGTTCTTCTAGGTTGATGCGTTCGTTTTCAGTAGTAGTTTTTATTTTTAGGTTTCACTCTGTTCTCTCCTATATAGATAGATGAATTTGGAACTCTAAATCCAACATGGTTTGTAGTAGCTCTTTGAAACTTGACAAAATAAAGGAGTTCTCAGTTTTGTTTCTATGGTTTGTTTCCTCTCAAGTAGTCCTAGGCACAGACTGTGGAAAAGCAATTTCAATGAGTGGGGATGCCAAGCTTCTAAGAAATAACGAATTTCCGAAATACCAGCAAATATTTTTTCTCACAAACTTGATGACACTTGCTGGTAATGAATTGTACACAAATCCTACTTGGCTCACAAAATTTTGTTCTTCTAGGTTGAAGCGTTCATCTACAGTAGCAGTTTTTATATTTAGGTTTCACTCTCTGTCCTATATAGATAGATGAATTTGGAATTCTAAATCCAATATGGTTTGTAGTAGCTCTTTGAAACTTGAGAAAGTAAAGGAGTTCTCAGTTTTGTCTCTATGATTTGTTTCCGCTTCAAGTAGCCCTAAGCAGTGACTGTGGAAAAGCACTTTCATTGAGAGGGGTTGCCAAGCTTCCAAGAAATTACGAGTTTCCGAAATACCAGCAAATATTTTTTCACCCAATCTTGATGATACTTGGTGGTAATGATCAGTACTCAAATCCCACTTGGCTAACCAAATTTTGTTCTAATAGGTTGAAGCGTTCTTCTACAGTAGCAGTTTATATGTTTAGGTTTCACTCTGTTCTCTCGTATATAGATAGATGAATTTGGAACTCTAAATCCAACATGGTTTGTAGTAGCTCTTTGAAACTTGACAAAATTAAGGAGTTCTCAGTTTTCTCTCTATGGTTTGATTCCTCTTCATGTATCCCTGGCACAGACTGTGGAAGAGTACTTTCATTGAGACGGGTTGCCAAGCTTCTAAGAAATAACGAGTTTCCGAAATACCAGCAAATATTGTTTCACCCAATCTTGATGATACTTGGTGGTAAGGACAAGTACAGAAATCCCACTTGGCTCACCAAATTCTGTTCCTCTAGGTTGAAGCACTCGTCTACAGTAGCAGTTTTTATTTTTAGGTTTTACTCTGTTCTCTCCTATATAGATACATGAATTTGGAACTCTAAATCCAACATGGTTTGTAGTATCACTTTGAAACTTGAGAAAATAAAGGAGTTCTCAGTTTTGTCTCTATGATTTGTTTCCGCTTCAAGTAGCCCTAAGCAGAGACTTTGGAAAAGCACTTTCATTGAGAGGGGTTGCCAAGCTTCTAAGAAATAACGAGTTTCCGAAATACCAGCAAATATTTTTTCACCCAATATTGATGATACGTGGTGGTAATGACAAGTCCACAAATCCCACTTGGCTCACCAAATTTCGTTCTTCCAGTTTGAAGCGTTCGTCTACAGTAGCAGTTTTTATGTTTAGGTTTCACTCTGTTCTCTGCTATATAGATAGATGAATTTGGAACTCTAAATCCAACATGGTTTGTAGTAGCTCTTTGAAACTTGACAAAATAAAGGAGTTCTCAGTTTTGTCTCTATGGTTTGTTTTTTCTTCAAGTAGCCCTAGGCACAAACGGTGGAAAAGCACTTTCATTAAGAGGGATTGCCAAGCTTCCAAGAAATTAGGATGTTTCCTAAATAGCAACAAATATTTTTTCACCCAATCTTGATGATACTTGGTGGTAATGATCAGTACACACATCCCACTTGGCTTAAAAATTTTGTTCTTCTAGGTTGAAGCGTTCATCTACAGTAGCAGTTTTAATATTTAGGGTTCACTCTGTTCTCTGCTATATAGGTAGATGAATTTGGAACTCTAAATCCAACATGATTTGTAGTAGCTCTTTGAAACTTGACAAAAGAAAGGAGTTCTCAGTTTTGTCTCTATGGTTTGTTTCCTCTTCAATTAGCCCTAGGCACCGACGGTGGAAAAGCACTTTCATTGACATGGGTTGCCAAGCTTCTAAGAAATAACGAGTTTCCGAAATACCAGCAAATGTTTTTTCACCCAATGTTGATGATACTTCGTGGTAATGATCAGTACACAAAACCCACTTGGCTCACCAAATTTTATTCTTCTAGATTGAAGCGTTCGTCTACAGTAGCAGTTTTTATATTTAGGTTTCACTCTGTTCTCTCCTATATAGATAGATGAATTTGGCACTCTAAATCCAACATGGTTTGTAGTAGCTCTTTGAAACTTGACAAAATAAAGGAGCTCTCAGTTTTGTTTCTATGGTTTGTTTCCTCTTCAAGTAGTCCTAGGCACAGACTGTGGAAAAGCACTTTCACTGAGTGGGGGAGCCAAGCTTCTAAAAAATATCGAGTTTCCGAAATACAAGCAAATAATTTTTCTCACAATCTTGATGATACTTGGTGGTAAGGACAAGTACACAAATCCCACTTGGCTCACCTAATTTTGTTCTCCTAAGTTGAAGCATTCGTCTACAGTAGCAGTTTTTATTTTTTGGTTTCACTCTGTTCTCTCCTATATAGATAGATGAATTTGGAACTCTAAATCCAACATGGTTTGTAGTAGCTCTTTGAAACTTGACAAAATAAAGGAGTTCTCAGTTTTGTCTCTATGATTTGTTTCCGCTTCAGGTAGCCTTAAGCAAAGACTGTGGAAAAGCACTTTCATTGAATGGGGTTGCCAAGCTTCCAAGAAATACGATGTTTCCGAAATAGCAGCAAATATTTTTTCACCCAATCTTGATGATACTTGGTGGTAATGATCAGTACACAAATCACACTTGGCTCACCAAATTTTGTTCTTCTAGGTTGAAGCGTTCGTCTACAGTAGCAGTTTTTATATTTAGGTATCACTCTGTTCTCTGCTATACAGATAGATGAATTTGGAACTTAAATCCAACATGATCTGTAGTAGCTCTTTGAAACTTGACAAAAGAAAGGAGTTCTCAGTTTTGTCTCTTTGGTTTGTTTCCTCTTCAATTACCCGTAGGCACCGATGGTGGAAAAGCACTTTCATTGAGAGGGGTTGCCAAGCTACTAAGAAATAACGAGTTTCCGAAATAAGAGCAATTATTTTTTCACCCGATGTTGATGATACTTGGTGGTAATGATCAGTACACAAAACCCACTTGGCTCACCAAATTTTGTTTTTCTAAATTGAAGCGTTCGTCTACAGTAGCAGTTTTTATATTTAGGTTTCACTCTGTTCTCTCCTATATAGATAGATGAATTTGGGACTCTAAATCCAACATGTTTTGTAGTAGCTCTTTGACACTTGACAAAAAAAAGGAGGTCTCAATTTTGTTTCTATGGTTTGTTTCCTCTTCAAGTAGTCCTAGGCACAGACTGTGGAAAAGCACTTCATTGATTGGGGTTGCCAAGCTTCTAAGAAATAACGAGTTTCCGAAATACCAGCAAATATTTTTTCACCCAATCTTGATGATACTTGGTGGTAATGATCAGTACACAATTCCCAGTTGGCTCACCCAATTTTGTTCTTCTAGTTTGAAGCATTCGTTTAGAGTAGCAGTTTTTATTTTTAGGTTTCACTCTGTTCTCTCCCATATAGATAGATGAATGTGGAACTCTAAATCCAACATGGTTTGTAGTAGCTCTTTGAAACTTGACAAAGTAAAGGAGTTCTCAGTTTTGTCTCTATGATTCGTTTCCGCTTCAAGTAGACTTAAGCAGACACTGTGGAAAAGCCATTTCATTGAGAGGGGTTGCCAAGCTTCCAAGAAATTACGAAGTTTCCGAAATAGCAGCAAACACTTTTTCACCCAATCTTGATGATACTTGGTGGTAATGATCAGTACACAAATTTCACTTGGCTCACCAAATTCTGTTCTTCTAGGTTGAAGCGTTCTTCTAGAGTAGCAGTTTTTATGTTTAGGTTTCACTCTGTTCTCTCGTATATAGATAGATGAATTTGAAACTCTAAATCCAACATGGTTTGTAGTGGCTCTTTGAAACTTGACAAAATAAAGGAGTTCTCAGTTTTGTCTCTATGGTTTGTTTCCTCTTCAAGTAGGCCTAGGCACAGACGGTGGAAAAGCACTTTCATTGAGAGGGGTTGCCAAGCTTCTAAGAAATAACGAGTTTCCGAAATACCAGCAAATATTTTTTCACCCAATCTTGATGATACTTGGTGGTAAGGACAAGTATAGAAATCCCACTGGGCTCACCAAATTCTGTTCCTCTAGGTTGAAGCATTCGTCTACAGTAGCAGTTTTTATTTTTAGGTTTTACTCTGTTCTCTCCTATAGAGATACATGAATTTGGAACTCTAAATCCAACATGGTTTGTAGTAGCTCTTTGAAACTTGAGAAAATAAAGGAGTTCTCAGTTTTGTCTCTATGATTTGTTTCCGCTTCAAGTAGCCCTAAGCAGAGACTATGGAAAAGCACTTTCATTTAGAGGGGTTGCCAAGCTTCTAAGAAATAACGAGTTTCCGAATTACCAGCAAATATTTTTTCACCCAATCTTGATGATACTTGGTGGTGAAGATCGGTACACAAATCCCACTTGGCTCACCAAATTTTGTCTTCTAGGGTGAAGCGTTTGTCTACTGTAGCAGTTGTTATATTTAGGTTTCACTCTGTTCTCTGCTATATAGACAGATGAATTTGGAACAATAAATCCTTCATGGTTTGTAGTAGCTCTTTGAAACTTGACAAAATAAAGGAGGTCTCAGTTTTGTCTCTATGGATTGTTTCCTCTTTAAGTAGCCCTAGGCACTGACTGTGGAAAAGCACTTTCATTGAGAGGGTTTGCCAAACTTCCAAGGAATTACGAGTTTCCGAAATACCAGCAAATATTTTTTTCACCGAATCTTGATGATACTTGGTGGTAATGACAAGTACACAAATCCCACTTGGCTCACCAAATTTTGATCTTCTAGGTTGAAGCGTTCGTCTACTGTAGCAATTTTTATATTTAGGTTTCACTCTGTTCTCTCCTATATAGATAGATGCATTTGGAACTCTAAATCCAACATGGTTTGTAGTGGCTCTTTAAAACCTGACAAAATAAAGGAGTTCTCAGTTTTGTCTCTATGGTTTGTTTCCTCTTCAAGTAGCCCTAGGCACAGATGGGCAAAAGCACTTTCATTGAGAGGGGTTGCCAACTTCTAAGAAATAATGAGTTTCCCAAATACCAGCAAATATTTTTTCACCCAATCTTGATGATACTTCGTGGTAAGGACAAGTACACAAATCCCACTTAGCTCACCAAATTTTGTTCTTCTAGGTTGAAGCATTCGTCTACAGTAGCAGTTTTTATTTTTAGGTTTTACTCTGTTATCTCCTATATAGATACATGAATTTGGAACTCTAAATCCAACAAGGTTTGTAGTAGCTCTTTGAAACTTGACAAAATAAAGGACTTCTCAGTTTTGTCTCTATGATTTGTTTCTGCTTCAAGTAGCCCTATGCAGAGACTGTGGAAAAGCACTTTCATTGAGAGGAGTTGCAAAGCTTCCAAGAAATTACGAGTTTCCGAAATACCAGCAAATATTTTTTCACCCAATCTTGATGATACTTGGTGGTAATGACAAGTCCACAAATCCCACTTGGCTCACCAAATTTTGTTCTTCTAGGCTGAAGCGTTAGTTTAGAGTAGCAGTTTTTATTTTTATGTTTCACTCTGTTCTCTCTATATAGATAGATGAATTTGGAACTCTAAATCCAATATGGTTTGTAGTAGCTCTTTGAAACTTGACAAAATAAAGGAGTTCTCAGTTTTGTCTCTATGATTTGTTTCCGCTTCAAGTAGCCTTAAGCACAGACTGTGGAAAAGCACTTTCATTGAGAGGGGTTGCCAAGCTTCCAAGAAATTACGATGTTTCGGAAATAGCAGCAAATATTTTTTCACCCAATCTTGATGATACTTGGTGGTAATGATCAGTACACAAATCCCACTTGGCTCACCAAATTTTGTTCTTCGAGGTTGAAGCGTTCAACGACAGTAGCAATTTTTATATTTAGGTTTCACTCTGTTCTCTGCAATATAGATAGAGGAATTTGGAACTCTAAATCCAACATGATTTTTAGTAGCTCTTTTAAACTTCACAAAAGAAAGGAGTTCTCAGTTTTGTCGCTATGGTTTGTTTCCTCTTCAAGTAGCCCTAGGCAGAGACTGTGGAAAAGCACTTTCAGTGAAAGCGTTGCCAAGCTCTTATGAAATAACGAGTTTCCGAAATACCAGGAAATATTTTTTCACCCAATCTTGATGATACTTAGTGGTAATGATCAGTACACAAATCCCACTTGGCTCACCAAATTTTGTTCTTCTAGGTTGAAGCGTTCTTCTAGAGTAGGAGTTTTTATGTTTAGGTTTCACTCTGTTTTCTCGTATATGGATAGATGAATTTGGAACGCTAAATCCAACATGGTTTGTAGTGGCTCTTTGAAACTTGACAAAATAAAGTAGTTCTCAGTTTTCTCTCTATGTTTTGTTTCCTCTTCAACTAGACCTAGGCACAGACGGTGGAAAAGCACTTTCATTGAGAGGGGTTGCCAAGCTTCTAAGAAATAACGAGTTTCTGAAATACCAGCAAATATTTTTTCACCCAAAGTTGATGATACTTGGTGGTAATGATCAGTACACAAAACCCACTTGGCTCACCAAATTTTGTTCTTCTAGATTGAAGCGTTCGTCTACAGTAGCAGTTTTTATATTTAGGTTTCACTCTGTTCTCTCCTATATAGATAGATGAATTTGGAACTCTAAATCCAACATGGTTTGTAGTAGCGCTTTGAAACTTGACAAAGTAAAGGAGTTCTCAGTTTTGTCTCTATGATTTGTTTCCGCTTCAAGTAGCCCTAAGCAGTGACTATGGAAAAGCACTTTCATTGAGAGGGGTTGCCAAGCTTCCAAGAAATTACGAGTTTCCAAAATACCAGCAAATATTTTTTCACCCAATCTTGATGATACTTGGTGGTAATGATCAGTACTCAAATCCCACTTGGCTCTCCTAGTTTTGTTCTTCTAGGTTGAAGCGTTCTTCTACAGTAGCAGTTTCATGTTTAGGTTTCACTCTGTTCTCTCATATATAGATAGATGAATTTGGAACTCGAAATCCAACATGTTTTGTAGTGGCTCTTTGAAACTTGACAAAATAAAGGAGTTCTCAGTTTTGTCTTTATGGTTTGTTTCCTCTTCAAGTAGCCCTAGGCACAGATGGTGGAAAAGCACTTTCATTGAGAGGGGTTGCCAAGCTTCCAAGAAATTACCAGTTTCCGATACACCAGCAAATACTTTTTCACCCAATCTTGATGATACTTCTTGGTAATGATCGGAACACAAATCCCACTTGACTCACCAAATTTTGTTCTTCTAGGTTGATGCGTTCGTTTTCAGTAGCAGTTTTTATTTTTAGGTTTTACTCTGTTCTCTCCTGTATAGAAAGATGAATTTGGAACTCTAAATCCAACATGGTTTGTAGTAGCTCTTTGAAACTTGACAAAATAAAGGAGTTCTCAGTTTTGTCTCTATGGTTTGTTTCCTCTTCAAGTAGCCCTGGCACAGACTGTGGAAAAGCACTTTCATTGAGAGGGGTTGCGAAGCTTCTAAGAAATAACGAGTTTCCAAAATACCAGCAAATATTTTTTCTCCCAATCTTGATGATACTTGGTGGTGAAGATCGGTACACAAATCCCACTTGGCTCACCAAATTTTGTTCTTCTAGGTTGAAGCGTTCGTCTACAGTAGCAATTTATATGTTTAGGTTTCACTCTGTTCTCTCGTACATAGATAGATGAATATGGAACACTAAATTCAACATGGTTTGTAGTGGCTCTTTGAAACTTGACAAAATAAAGGAGTTCTCAGTTTTGTCTCTATGGTTTGTTTCCTCTTCAAGTAGCCCTAGGCACAGACGGTGGAAAAGCACTTTCATTGAGAGGGGTTGCCAAGCTTCCAAGAAATTACCAGTTTCCGAAATACCACCAAATATTTTTTCACCCAATCTTGATGATACTTGGTGGTAATGATGAGTACACAAATCCCACTTGGCTCACCAAATTTTGTTCTTCTAGGTTGAAGCGTTCTTCTAGAGTAGGAGTTTTTATGTTTAGGTTTCACTCTGTTCTCTCGTATATGGATAGATGAATTTGGAACACTACTTCCAACATGGTTTGTAGTGGCTCTTTGAAACTTGACAAAATAAAGGAGTTCTCAGTTTTCTCTCTATGTTTTGTTTCCTCTTCAACTAGACCTAGGCACAGACGGTGGAAAAGCACTTTCATTGAGAGGGGTTGCCAAGCTTCTAAGAAATAACGAGTATCCGAAATACCAGCAAATATTTTTTCACCCAATCTTGATGATACTTGGTGGTAATGATCAGTATACAAAACCCACTTGGCTCACCAAATTTTGTTCTTCTAGATTGAAGCGTTCGTCTACAGTAGCAGTTTTTATATTTAGGTTTCACTCTGTTCTCTCCTATATAGATAGATGAATTTGGAACTCTAAATCCAACATGGTTTGTAGTAGCGCTTTGAAACTTGACAAAGTAAAGGAGTTCTCAGTTTTGTCTCTATGATTTGTTTCCGCTTCAAGTAGCCCTAAGAGGTGACTATGGAAAAGAACTTTCATTGAGAGGCGTTGCCAAGCGTCCAAGAAATTACGAGTTTCCGAAATACCAGCAAATATTTTTTCACCCAATCTTGATGATACTTGGTGGTAATGATCAGTACTCAAATCCCACTTGGCTCTCCTCGTTTTGTTCTTGTAGGTTGAAGCGTTCTTCTACAGTAGCAGTTTTTATGTTTAGGTTTCACTCTGTTCTCATATATAGATAGATAATTTGGAACTCGAAATCCAACATGTTTTGTAGTGGCTCTTTGAAACTTGACAAAATAAAGGAGTTCTCAGTTTTGTCTTTATTGTTTGTTTCCTCTTCAAGTAGCCCTAGGCACAGATGTTGGAAAAGCACTTTCATTGAGAGGGGTTGCCAAGCTTCCAAGAAATTACCAGTTTCCGATATACCACCAAATATTTTTTCACCCAATCTTGATGATACTTCTTGGTAATGATCGGAACACAAATCCCACTTGACTCACCAAATTTTGTTCTTCTAGGTTGATGCGTTCGTTTTCAGTAGCAGTTTTTATTTTTAGGTTTCACTCTGTTCTCTCCTGTATAGATAGATGAATTTGGAACCCTAAATCCAACATGGTTTGTAGTAGCTCTTTGAAACTTGACAAAATAAAGGAGTTCTCAGTTTTGTCTCTATGGTTTGTTTCCTCTTCAAGTAGCCCTGGCACAGACTGTGGAAAAGCACTTTCATTGAGAGGGGTTGCCAAGATTCTAAGAAATAACGAGTTTCCGAAATACCAGCAAATATTTTTTCACCCAATGTTGATGATACTTGGTGGTAATGATCAGTACACAAAACCCACTTGGCTCACCAAATTTTGTTCTTCTAGATTGAAGTGTTCGTCTACAGTAGCAGTTTTTATATTTAGGTTTCACTCTGTTCTCTCCTATATAGATAGATGAATTTGGAACTCTAAATCCACCATGATTTGTAGTAGCGCTTTGAAACTTGACAAAGTAAAGGAGTTCTCAGTTTTGTCTCTATGATTTGTTTCCGCTTCAAGTAGCGCTAAGCAGAGAGTTTGGAAAAGCACTTTCATTGAGAGGGGTGGCCAAGCTTCTAAGAAATAACGAGTTTCCGAATTACCAGCAAATATTTTTTCACCCAATCTTGATGATACTTGGTGGTGAAGATCGGTACACAAATCCCACTTGGCTCACCAAATTTTGTTCTTCTAGGTTGAAGCGTTCGTCTACAGTAGCAGTTTTTATATTTAGGTTTATCTCTGTACTCTCATATAGATGAATGAATTTGGAACTCTAAATCCAACATGGTTTGTAGTAGCTCTTTGAAACTTGACAAAATAAAGGAGTTCACAGTTTTCTCTCTATGGTTTGTTTCCTCTTCAAGTAGCCCTGGCACAGACTGTTGAAAAGCACTTTCATTGAGAGGGGTTGCCAAGCTTCTAAGAAATAACGAGTTTCCGAAATACCAGCAAATATTTTGTCACCCAATCTTGATGATACTTGGTGGTAAGGACAAGTACACAAATCCCACTTGGCTCACCAAATTCTGTTCTTCTAGGTTGAAGCATTCGTCTACTGTAGCAGTTTTTATGTTTAGGTTTTACTCTGTTCTCTCCTATATAAATAGATGAATTTGGAACTCTAATAACAACATGGTTTGTAGTAGCTCTTTGAATCTTGACAAAATAAGGGAGTTCTCAGTTTTGTCTCTATAATTTGTATCTGCTTTACGTAGCCCTAAGCAGAGACTTTGGAAAAGCACTTTCATTGAGAGGGGTTGCCAAGCTTCTAAGAAATAACGAGTTTCCGAATTACCAGCAAATATTTTATCACCCAATCTTGATGATACTTGGTGGTGAAGATCGGTACATAAATCCCACTTGGCTCACCAAATTTTGTTCTTCTAGGTTGAAGAGTTCGTCTACAGTAGCAGTTTTTGTATTTAGGTTTCACTCTGTTCTCTCCTATGTAGATAGATGAATTTGGAACTCTAAATCCATCATGGTTTGTAGTAGCTCTTTGAAACTTGACAAAATAAAGGAGTTCTCAGTTTTGTCTCTATGATTTGTTTCCGCTTCAAGTAGCCCTAAGCTGAGACTGTGGAAAAGCACTTTCATTGAGAGGGGTTGCCAATCTTCTAAGAAATAACGAGTTTCTGCAATACCGACAAATATTTTTTCACCCAATCTTGATGATACCTGGTGGTAAGGACAAGTACACAAATGCGACTTCGCTCACCAAATTTTGTTCTTCTAGGTTGAAGCGTTCGTCTACAGTAGCAGTTTTTATATTTAGGATACACTCTGTTCTCTCCTATATAGATAGATGAATTTGGAACTCTAAATCCAACATGGTGTGTAGTAGCTCTTTGAAACTTGACAAAATAAATGAGTTCTCAGTTTTATTTCTATGGTTTGCTTCCTCTTCAAGTAGTCCTAGGCACAGACTGTGGAAATGCACTTTCATTGAGTGGGGTTGCCAAGCTTCTAAGAAATAACGAGTTTCCGAAATACCAGCAAATAATTTTTCTCACAATCTTGGTGACACTTGGTGGTAATGACAAGTCCACAAATCCCACTTGGCTCACCAAATTTTGTTATTCTACGTTGAAGCGTTCGTTTACAGTAGCAGTTTTTATTTTTAGGTTTCACTCTGTTCTCTCCTATGTAGATAGATGAATTTGGAACTCTAAATCTAACATGGTTTGTAGTAGCTCTTTGAAACTTGACAAAATAAAGGAAGTCTTAGTTTTGTCTCTATGATTTTTTCCTCTTTAAGTAGCCCAAGGCACTAACCGTGGAAAAAAGCTTTCATTGAGAGGGGTTTCCAAGCTTCCAAGATATTACGATTTTCCGAAATACCAGCAAATATTTTCTCACCCAATGTTGATGAAACTTGGTGGTAATGATCAGTACACAAATCCCACTTGGCTCACCAATTTTTGTTCTTCCAGTTTGAAGCGTTCATCTACAGTAGCAGTTTTTATGTTTAGGTTTTACTCTGTTCTCTGCTATATAGATAGATGAATTTGGAACTCTAAATCCAACATGGTTTGTCTTGCCTCTTTGAAACTTGACAAAATAAAGGAGTTTTCAGTTTTGCGTCTGTGGTTTGTTTCCTCTTCACGTAGCCCTAGGCACAGATGGTGGAAAAGCACTTTCATTGAGAGGGGTTGCCAAGCATCCAAGAAATTATGATGTTTCCGATATACCAGCAAATATTTTTTCACCCAATATTGATGATACTTGGTGGTAATGATCGGTACACAAATCCCACTTGACTCACCAAATTTTGTTCTTCTAGGTTGATGCGTTCGTTTTCAGTAGCAGTTTTTATGTTTAGGTTTCACTCTGTTCTCTGCTATATAGATAGATGAATTTGAAACTCTAAATCCAACATGGTTTGTAGTGGCTCTTTGAAACTTGACAAAATAAAGGAGTTCTCAGTATTCTCTCTATGGTTTGATTCCTCTTCATGTAGCCCTGGCACAGACGGTGGAAGAGGACTTTCATTGAGAGGGGTTGCCAAGCTTCTAAGAAATAACGAGTTTCCGAAATACCAGCAAATATTTTTTCACCCAATCTTGATGATACTTGGTGGTAAGGACAAGTACACAAATCCCACTTGGCTCACCAAATTCTGTTCCTCTATGTTGAAGCATTCGTCTACATCGCAGTTTTTATTTTTAGGTTTTACTCTGTTCTCTCCTATATAGATAGATGAATTTGGAACTTTAAATGCAACTTGGTTTGTAGTAGCTCTTTGAAACTTGACAAAATAAAGGAGTTCTCAGTTTTGTCTCTAAGATTTGTTTCCGCTTCAAGTAGCCCTAAGCAGAGATTTTGGAAAAGCACTTTCATTGAGAGGGGTTGCCAAGCTTCTAAGAAATAACGAGTTTCCGAATTACCAGCAAATATTTTTTCACCCAATCTTGATGATACTTCGTGGTGAAGATCGGTACACAAATCCCACTTGGCTCACCAAATTTTGTTCTTCTAGGTTGAAGCGTTCGTCTACAGTAGCAGTTTTTACATTTAGGTTTCTCTCTGTACTCTCATATAGATAGATAAATTTGGAACTCTAAATTCAATATGGTTTGTGGTGGCTCTTTGAAACTTGACAAAATAAAGGAGTTTTCAGTTTTGCCTCTGTGGTTTGTTTCCTCTTCACGTAGCCCTAGGCACAGATGGTGGAAAAGCACTTTCATTGAGAGGGGTTGCCAAGCATCCAAGAAATTACCAGTTTCCGATATACCAGCAAATATTTTTTCACCCAATCTTGATGATACTTGGTGGTAATGATCGGTACACGAATCCCACTTGACTCACCAAATTTTGTTCTTCTAGGTTGATGCGTTCGTTTTCAGTAGCAGTTTTTATTTTTAGGTTTCACTCTGTTCTCTCCTATATAGATAGATGAATTTGGAACTCTAAATCCAACATGGTTTGAAGTAGCTCTTTGAAACTTGAAAAAATAAAGGAGTTCACAGTTTTCTCTCTATGGTTTGTTTCCTCTTCAAGTAGCCCTGGCACAGACTGTTGAAAAGCACTTTCATTGAGAGGGGTTGCCAAGCTTCTAAGAAATAACGAGTTTCCGAAATACCAGCAAATATTTTGTCACCCAATCTTGATGATACTTGGTGGTAAGGACAAGTACACAAATCCCACTTGGCTCACCAAATTCTGTTCTTCTAGGTTGAAGCATTCGTCTACTGTTGCAGTTTTTATGTTTAGGTTTTACTCTGTTCTCTCCTATATAAATAGATGAATTTGGAACTCTAATAACAACATGGTTTGTAGTAGCTCTTTGAATCTTGACAAAATAAGGGAGTTCTCAGTTTTGTCTCTATAATTTGTATCTGCTTTAAGTAGCCCTAAGCAGAGACTTTGGAAAAGCACTTTCATTGAGAGGGGTTGCCAAGCTTCTAAGAAATAACGAGTTTCCGAATTACCAGCAAATATTTTATCACCCAATCTTGATGATACTTGGTGGTGAAGATCGGTACATAAATCCCACTTGGCTCACCAAATTTTGTTCTTCTAGGTTGAAGAGTTCGTCTACAGTAGCAGTTTTTGTATTTAGGTTTCACTCTGTTCTCTCCTATGTAGATAGATGAATTTGGAACTCTAAATCCATCATGGTTTGTAGTAGCTCTTTGAAACTTGACAAAATAAAGGAGTTCTCAGTTTTGTCTCTATGATTTGTTTCCGCTTCAAGTAGCCCTAAGCTGAGACTGTGGAAAAGCACTTTCATTGAGAGGGGTTGCCAATCTTCTAAGAAATAACGAGTTTCTGCAATACCGACAAATATTTTTTCACCCAATCTTGATGATACCTGGTGGTAAGGACAAGTACACAAATCCGACTTCGCTCACCAAATTTTGTTCTTCTAGGTTGAAGCGTTCGTCTACAGTAGCAGTTTTTATATTTAGGATACACTCTGTTCTCTCCTATATAGATAGATGAATTTGGAACTCTAAATCCAACATGGTGTGTAGTAGCTCTTTGAAACTTGACAAAATAAAAGAGTTCTCAGTTTTATTTCTATGGTTTGCTTCCTCTTCAAGTAGTCCTAGGCACAGACTGTGGAAATGCACTTTCATTGAGAGGGGTTGCCAAGCTTCTAAGAAATAACGAGTTTCCGAAATACCAGCAAATAATTTTTCTCACAATCTTGGTGACACTTGGTGGTAATGACAAGTCCACAAATCCCACTTGGCTCACCAAATTTTGTTATTCTAGGTTGAAGCATTCGTTTACAGTTGCAGTTTTTATATTTAGGTTTCACTCTGTTCTCTCCTATGTAGATAGATGAATTTGGAACTCTAAATCTAACATGGTTTGTAGTAGCTCTTTGAAACTTGACAAAATAAAGGAAGTCTTAGTTTTGTCTCTATGATTGTTTCCTCTTTAAGTAGCCCAAGGCACTAACCGTGGAAAAAAGCTTTCATTGAGAGGGGTTTCCAAGCTTCCAAGAAATTACGATTTTCCGAAATACCAGCAAATATTTTTTCACCCAATGTTGATGAAACTTGGTGGTAATGATCAGTACACAAATCCCACTTGGCTCACCAATTTTTGTACTTCCAGTTTGAAGCGTTCATCTACAGTAGCAGTTTTTATGTTTAGGTTTTACTCTGTTCTCTGCTATATAGATAGATGAATTTGGAACTCTAAATCCAACATGGTTTGTCTTGCCTCTTTGAAACTTGACAAAATAAAGGAGTTTTCAGTTTTGCCTCTGTGGTTTGTTTCCTCTTCACGTAGCCCTAGGCACAGATGGTGGAAAAGCACTTTCATTGAGAGGGGTTGCCAAGCATCCAAGAAATTATGATGTTTCCGATATACCAGCAAATATTTTTTCACCCAATCTTGATGATACTTGGTGGTAATGATCGGTACACAAATCCCACTTGACTCACCAAATTTTGTTCTTCTAGGTTGATGCGTTCGTTTTCAGTAGCAGTTTTTATGTTTAGGTTTCACTCTGTTCTCTGCTATATAGATAGATGAATTTGAAACTCTAAATCCAACATGGTTTGTAGTGGCTCTTTGAAACTTGACAAAATAAAGGAGTTCTCAGTATTCTCTCTATGGTTTGATTCCTCTTCATGTAGCCCTGGCACAATCGGTGGAAGAGGACTTTCATTGAGAGGGGTTGCCAAGCTTCTAAGAAATAACGAGTTTCCGAAATACCAAAAAATATTTTTTCACCCAATCTTCATGATACTTGGTGGTAAGGACAAGTACACAAATCCCACTTGGCTCACCAAATTCCGATCCTCTATGTTGAAGCATTCGTCTACAGTCGCAGTTTTTATTTTTAGGTTTTACTCTGTTCTCTCCTATATAGATAGATGAATATGGAACTTTAAATCCAACTTGGTTTGTAGTAGCTCTTTGAAACTTGACAAAATAAAGGAGTTCTCAGTTTTGTCTCTAAGATTTGTTTCCGCTTCAAGTAGCCCTAAGCAGAGACTTTGGAAAAGCACTTTCATTGAGAGGGGTGGCCAAGCTTCTAAGAAATAACGAGTTTCCGAAATACCAGCAAATAATTTTTCTCACAATCTTGATGACACTTGGTGGTAAGGACAAGTACACAAATCCCACTCGGCTCACCAAATTTTGTTCTCCTAGGTTGAAGCGTTCGTCTACAGTAGCAGTTTTTACATTTAGGTTTCTCTCTGTACTCTCATATAGATAGATGAATTTGGAACTCTAAATCCAATATGGTTTGTAGTAGCTGTTTGACACTTGACAAAATAAAGGAGTTCTCAGTTTTGTCTCTATGATTTGTTTCCGCTTCAAGTAGCCCTAAGCAGAGACTGTGGAAAAGCACTTTCATTGAGAGGGGTTGCCAAGCTTCCAAGAAATTACGAGTTTCCGAAATACCAGCAAATATTTTTTTCACCCAATGTTGATGAAACTTGGTGGTAATGATCAGTACACAAATCCCACTTGGCTAACCAAATTTTGTTCTTCTACGTTGAAGCGTTCGTCTACAGTAGCAGTTTTTATATTTAGGTTTCACTCTGTTCTCTCCTATATAGATAGATGAATTTGGAACTCTAAATCCAACATGGTTTGTAGTGGCTCTTTGAAACTTGACAAAATAAAGGAGTTCTCAATTTTCTCTCTATGGTTTGATTCCTCTTCATATAGCCCTGGCACAGACTGTGGAAGAGGACTTTCATTGAGAGGGGTTGCCAAGCTTCTAAGACATAACGAGTTTCCGAAATAACAGCAAATATTTTTTCACCCAATCTTGATGATACTTGGCGGTAAGGACAAGTACACAAATCCCACTTGGCTCACCAAATTCTGTTCATCTAGGTTGAAGCATTCGTCTACCGTAGCAGTTTTTATTTTTAGGTTTTACTCTGTTCTCTCCTATATAGATAGATGAATTTGAAACTTTAAATCCAACTTGGTTTGTAGTAGCTCTTTGAAACTTGACAAAATAAAGGAGTTCTCAGTTTTGTCTCTATGGTTTGTTTCCTCTTCAATTAGCCCTAGGCACCGACTGTGGAAAAGCACTTTCATTGACAGGGGTTGCCTAGCTTCTAAGAAATAACGAGTTTCAGAAATACCAGCAAATAATTTTTCTCACAATCTTGATGACACTTGGTGGTAATGATCAGTACACAAATCCCACTTGGCTCACCAAATTCTGTTCTTGTAGGTTGAAGCATTCGTCTACAGTAGCAGTTTTTATATTTAGGTTTCACTCTGTCTCTCCTATATAGATAGATGAATTCGGAATTCTAAATCCAATATGGTTTTTAGTAGCTCTTTGAAACGTGACAAAGTAAAGGAGTTCTCAGTTTTGTCTCTATGATTTGTTTCCGCTTCATGTAGCCCTAAGCAGAGACTGTGGAAAAGCACTTTCATTGAAAGGGTTTGCCAACCTTCCAAGTAATTACGAGTTTCCGAAATACCAGCAAATATTTTTTCACCCAATCATGTTGATACTTGGTGGTGAAGATCGGTACACAAATCCCACTTGGCTCAATAATTTTGTTCTTCTAGGTTGAAGCGTTCGTCTACAGTAGCAGTTTTTATATTTAGGTTTCACTCTGTTCTCTCCTATATAGATAGATGAATTTGGAACTCAAAATCCAATATGGTTTGTAGTAGCTCTTTGAAACTTGACAAAATAAAGGAGTTCTCAGTTTTGTCTCTATGATTTGTTTCCGCTTCAAGTAGCCCTAAGCAGAGACTGTGGAAAAGCACTTTCATTGAGAGGGGTTGCAAACATTCCAAGAAATTACGAGTTTCCGAAATACCAGCAAATATTTTTTCACCCAATCTTGATGATACTTGGTGGTAATGACACGTCCACAAATCCCACTTGGCTCACCAAATTTTGTTCTACTAGGTTGAAGCCATCGTTTACAGTAGCATTTTTTATTTTTAGGTTTCACTCTGTTCTCTCGTATTTAGATAGATGAATTTGGAACTGGAAATCCAACATGTTTTGTAGTGGCTCTTTGAAACTTGACAAAATAAAGGAGTTCTCAGTTTTGTCTCTATGGTTTCTTTCCTCTTCAAGTAGCCCTAAGCACAGATGGTGGAAAAGCACTTTCATTGAGAGGGGTTGCCAAGCTTCCAAGAAATTACCAGTTTCCCAAATACCAGCAAATATTTATTAACCCAATCTTGATGATACTTGGTGGTAATGATGGGTACACAAATCCCACTTGACTCACCAAATTTTGTTCTTCTAGGTTGATGCTTTCGTTTTCAGTAGCAGTTTTTATTTTTAGGTTTCACTCTGTTCTCTCCTATATAGATAGATGAATTTGGAACTCTAAATCCAACATGGTTTGTAGTAGCTCTTTGAAACTTGACAAAATAAAGGAGTTCTCAGTTTTCTCTCTATGGTTTGTTTTTTCTTCAAGTAGCCCTGGCACAGACTGTGGAAAAGCACTTTCATTGAGAGGAGTTTCCAAGTTTCTAAGAAATAACGAGTTTCCGAAATACCAGCAAATATTTTTTCACCCAATCTAGATGATACTTGGTGGTAAGGACAAGTACACAAATCCCACTTGGCTTACCAAATTCTGTTCTTCTAGGTTGAAGCATTCGTCTACAGTAGCAGATTTTATTTTTAGGTTTTACTCTGTTCTCTCCTATATAAATAGATGAATTTGGAACTCTAAAACCATCATGGTTTGTAGTAGCTCTTTGAAAATTGACAAAATAAAGGAGTTCTCAGTTTTGTCTCTATGATTTGTTTCTGCTTCAAGTAGCCCTATGCAGAGACTTTGGAAAAGCACTCTCATTGAGAGTGGTTGCCAAGCTTCTAAGAAATAACGAGTTTCCGAAATACCAGCAAATATTTTTTCAACCAATCTTGATGATACTTGGTCGTGAAGATCAGTACACAAATCCCACTTGGCTCACCAAATTTTGTTCTTCTACGTTGAAGCGTTCGTCTACAGTAGCAGTTTTTATATTTAGGTTACACTCTGTTTTCTCCTATATAGATAGATGAATTTGGAACTCTAAATCCAACATGGTGTATAGTAGCTCTTTGAAACTTGACAAAATAAAGGAGTTCTCAGTTTTATTTCTATGGTTTGTTTCCTCTTCAAGTAGTCCTGGGCACAGACTGTGGAAAGCACTTTCATTGAGTGGGGTTGCCAAGCTTCTAAGAAATAACGAGTTTCCGAAATACCAGCAAATATTTTTTCACCCAATCTTGATGACACTTGGTGGTAAGGACAAGTACACAAGTCCCACTTGGCTCACCAAATTTTGTTCTTCTACGTTGAAGCGTTCGTCTACAGTAGCAGTTTTCATATTTAGGTTACACTCTGTTCTCTCCTATATAGATAGATGAATTTGGAACTCTAAATCCAACATGGTGTGTAGTAGCTCTTTGAAACTTGACAAAATAAAGGAGTTCTCAGTTTTATTTCTATGGTTTGTATCCTCTTCAATAGTCCTAGGCACAGACTGAGGAAAAGCACTTTCATTGGGTGGGGTTGCCAAGCTTCTAAGAAATAACGAGTTTCAGAAATACCAGCAAATAATTTTTCTCACAATCTTGATGACACTTGGTGGTAATGACAAGTCCACAAATCCCACTTGGCTCACCAAATTTTGATCTTCTAGTTTGAAGCGTTCGTTTACAGTAGCAGTTTTTATTTTTAGTTTTCACTCTGTTCTCTCCTATATAGATAGATGAATTTGGAACTCTAAATCCAACATGGTTTGTAGTAGCTCTTTGAAACTTGAGAAAATAAAGGAGGTCTTAGTTTTGTCTCCATGATTGTTTCCTCTTTAAGTAGCCCTAGGCACTGACTGTCGAAAAAAACTTTCATTGAGAGGGGTTGCCAATCTTCCAAGAAATTACGAGTTTCCGAAATACCAGCAAATATTTTTTTCACCCAATGTTGATGAAACTTGGTGGTAATGATCAGTACACAAATCCCACTTGGCTCACCAAATTTTGTTCTTCTACGTTGAAGCGTTCGTCTACAGTAGCAGTTTTTATATTTAGGTTTCACTCTGTTCTCTCCTATATAGATAGATGAATTTAGAACTCTAAATCCAACATGGTTTGTAGTAGCACTTTGAAACTTGACAAAATAAAGGAGTTCTCAGTTTTCTCTCTATGGTTTGATTCCTCTTCATGTAGCCCTGGCACAGACTGTGGAAGAGGACTTTCATTGAGAGGGGTTGCCAAGCTTCTAAGAGATAACGAGTTTCCGAAATAACAGCAAATATTTTTTCACCCAATCTTGATGATACTTGGCGGTAAGGACAAGTACACAAATCCCACTTGGCTCACCAAATTCTGTTCCTCTAGATTGAAGCATTCGTCTACCGTAGCAGTTTTTATTTTTAGGTTTTACTCTGTTCTCTCCTATATAGATAGATGAATTTGAAACTTTAAATCCAACTTGGTTTGTAGTAGCTCTTTGAAACTTGACAAAATAAAGGAGTTCTCAGTTTTGTCTCTATGGTTTGTTTCCTCTTCAATTAGCCCTAGGCACCGACTGTGGAAAAGCACTTTCATTGACAGGGGTTGCCTAGCTTCTAAGAAATAACGAGTTTCCGAAATACCAGCAAATAATTTTTCTCACAATCTTGATGACACTTGGTGGTAATGATCAGTACACAAATCCCACTTGGCTCACCAAATTCTGTTCTTGTAGGTTGAAGCATTCGTCTACAGTAGCAGTTTTTATATTTAGGTTTCACTTTGTCTCTCCTATATAGATAGATGAATTTGGAATTCTAAATCCAATATGGTTTTTAGTAGCTCTTTGAAACGTGACAAAGTAAAGGAGTTCTCAGTTTTGTCTCTATGATTTGTTTCCGCTTCATGTAGCCCTAAGCAGAGACTGTGGAAAAGCACTTTCATTGAAAGGGTTTGCCAACCTTCCAAGAAATTACGAGTTTCCGAAATACCAGCAAATATTTTTTCACCCAATCTTGATGATACTTGGTCGTAATGACACGTCCACAAATCCCACTTGGCTCACCAAATTTTGTTCTACTAGGTTGAAGCGGTCGTTTACAGTAGCAGTTTTTATTTTTAGGTTTCACTCTGTTCTCTCGTATTTAGATAGATGAATTTGGAACTGGAAATCCAACATGTTTTGTAGTGGCTCTTTGAAACTTGACAAAATAAAGGAGTTCTCAGTTTTGTCTCTATGGTTTGTTTCCTCTTCAAGTAGCCCTAAGCACAGATGGTGGAAAAGCACTTTCATTGAGAGTGGTTGCCAAGCTTCCAAGAAATTACCAGTTTCCCAAATACCAGCAAATATTTCTAAACCCAATCTTGATGATACTTGGTGGTAATGATGGGTACACAAATCCCACTTGACTCACCAAATTTTGTTCTTCTAGGTTGATGCTTTCGTTTTCAGTAGCAGTTTTTATTTTTAGGTTTCACTCTGTTCTCTCCTATATGGATAGATGAATTTGGAACTCTAAATCCAACATGGTTTGTAGTAGCTCTTTGAAACTTGACAAAATAAAGGAGTTCTCAGTTTTCTCTCTATGGTTTGTTTCCTCTTCAAGTAGCCCTGGCACAGACTGTGGAAAAGCACTTTCATTGAGAGGAGTTTCCAAGTTTCTAAGAAATAACGAGTTTCCGAAATACCAGCAAATATTTTTTCACCCAATCTAGATGATACTTGGTGGTAAGGACAAGTACACAAATCCCACTTGACTCACCAAATTCTGTTCTTCTAGGTTGAAGCATTCGTCTACAGTAGCAGTTTTTATTTTTAGGTTTTACTCTGTTCTCTCCTATATAAATAGATGAATTTGGAACTCTAAAACCATCATGGTTTGTAGTAGCTCTTTGAAACTTGACAAAATAAAGGAGTTCTCAGTTTTGTCTCTATGATTTGTTTCTGCTTCAAGTAGCCCTATGCAGAGACTTTGGAAAAGCACTCTCATTGAGAGTGGTTGCCAAGCTTCTAAGAAATAACGAGTTTCCGAAATACCGGCAAATATTTTTTCAACCAATCTTGATGATACTTGGTCTTGAAGATCGGTACACAAATCCCACTTGGCTCACCAAATTTTGTTCTTCTACGTTGAAGCGTTCGTCTACAGTAGCAGTTTTTATATTTAGGTTACACTCTGTTCTCTCCTATATAGATAGATGAATTTGGAACTCTAAATCCAACATGGTGTATAGTAGCTCTTTGAAACTTGACAAAATAAAGGAGTTCTCAGTTTTATTTCTATGGTTTGTTTCCTCTTCAAGTAGTCCAAGGCACAGACTGTGGAAAGCACTTTCATTGAGTAGGGTTGCCAAGCTTCTAAGAAATAACGAGTTTCCGAAATACCAGCAAATATTTTTTCCCCCAATCTTGATGATACTTGGTGGTAAGGACAAGTACACAAGTCCCACTTGGCTCACCAAATTTTGTTCTTCTACGTTGAAGCGTTCGTCTACAGTAGCAGTTTTCATATTTAGGTTACACTCTGTTCTCTCCTATATAGATAGATGAATTTGGAACTCTAAATCCAACATGGTGTGTAGTAGCTCTTTGAAACTTGACAAAATAAAGGAGTTCTCAGTTTTATTTCTATGGTTTGTATCCTCTTCAATAGTCCTAGGCACAGACTGAGGAAAAGCACTTTCATTGGGTGGGGTTGCCAAGCTTCTAAGAAATAACGAGTTTCAGAAATACCAGCAAATAATTTTTCTCACAATCTTGATGACACTTGGTGGTAATGACAAGTCCACAAATCCCACTTGGCTCACCAAATTTTGATCTTCTAGTTTGAAGCGTTCGTTTACAGTAGCAGTTTTTATTTTTAGTTTTCACTCTGTTCTCTCCTATATAGATAGATGAATTTGGAACTCTAAATCCAACATGGTTTGTAGTAGCTCTTTGAAACTTGACAAAATAAAGGAGGTCTTAGTTTTGTCTCTATGATTGTTTCCTCTTTAAGTAGCCCTAGGCACTGACTGTCGAAAAAAACTTTCATTGAGAGGGGTTGCCAATCTTCCAAGAAATTACGAGTTTCCGAAATACCAGCAAATATTTCTTTCACCCAATGTTGAAGAAACTTGGTGGTAATAATCAGTACAGAAATACCACTTGGCTCACCAAATTTTGTTCTTCCAGTTTGATGCGTTCGTCTACAGTAGCAGTTTTTATATTTAAATTTCACTCTGTTCTCTGCTTTATAGATAGATGAATTTGGAACTCTAAATCCAACATGGTTTGTAGTGGCCCTTTGAAACTTGACAAAATAAAGGAGTTCTCAGTTTTGTCTCTATGATTTGTTTCCGCTTCAAGTAGCCCTTAGCAGAGACTGTGGAAAAGCACTTTCATTGAGAGTGGTTGCCTAGCTTCCAAGAAATTACGAGTTTCCGAAATACCAGCAAATATTTTTTCACCCAATCTTGATGATACATTGTGGTAATGACAAGTCCACAAATCCCACTTGGCTCACCAAATTTTGTTCTTCTAGGTTGAAGCATTCGTCTACAGTAGCAGTTTTTATTCTTAGGTTTTACTCTGTTCTCTCGTATATAGATAGATGAGTTTGGAACTCTAAAACCAACATGGTTTGTAGAAGCTCTTTGAAACTTGACAAAATAAAGGAGTTCTCAGTTTTGTCTCTATGATTTGTTTCCGCTTCACATAGCCCTAGGCAGAGACTGTGGAAAAGCACTTTCATTGAGAGGGGTTGCCAATCTTCCAAGAAATTACGAGTTTCCGAAATACCAGCAAATATTTTTTCACCCAATCTTGATGATACTTGGTGGTAAGGACCAGTACACAAATCCCACTTGGCTCACCAAATTCTGTTCTTCTAGGTTGAAGCATTCGTCTGCAGTAGCAGTTTTTATTCTTAGGTTTTACTCTGTTCTCTCCTATATAGATAGATGAATTCGGAACTCTAAAACCAACATGGTTTGTAGTAGCTCTTTGAAACTTGACAAAATAAAGGAGTTCTCAGTTTTGTCTCTATGGTTTGTTTCCGCTTCTATAGCCCTAAGCAGAGACTGTGGAAAAGCACTTTCATTGAGAGGGGTTGCAAAGCTTCCAAGAAATTACCAGTTTCCGAAATAGAAGCAATTATTTTTTCACCCAATGTTGATGATACGTGGTGGAAATGACAAGTCCACAAATCCAACTTGGTTCACCAAATTTCGTTCTTCTAGGTTGAAGCGTTCGTTGACAGGTGCAGTTTTATTTTTAGGTTTCACTCTGTTCTCTTCTATATAGATAGATGAATTTGGAACTCTAAATCCAACATGGTTTGTAGTGGCTCTTTGAAACTTGACAAAATAAAGGAGTTCTCAGTTTTGTCTCTATGGTTTGTTTCCTCTTCAAGTAGCCCTAGGGACAGACGGTGTAAAAGCACTTTCATTGAGAGGGGTTGAAAGCTTCCAAGAAATTACGAGTTTCCGAAATACCAGCAAATATTTTTTCACCCAATGTTGATGATACTTGGTGGTAATGATCAGTACACAAATCCCACTTGGCTCACCAAATTTTGTTCTTCTAGGCTGAAGCGTTCTTCTACAGTAGCAGTTTAAATGTTTAGGTTTCACTCTGTTCTCTCGTATATAGATAGATGATTTTGAACTCTAAATCCAACATGGTTTATAGTAGCTCTTTGAAACTTGACAAAATAAAGGAGTTCTCAGTTTTGTCTCTATGGTTTGTTGCCTCATCAAGTAACCCTAGGCACAGATGGTGGAAAAGCACTTTAATTGAGAGGGGTTGCCAAGCTTCTAAGAAATAACGAGTTTCCGAAATACCAGCAAATATTTTTTCTCCCAATCTTGATGATGCTTGGTGGTGAAGATCGGTACACAAATCCCACTTGGCTCACCAAATTTTGTTCTTCTAGGTTGAAGCGTTCGTCTACAGTAGCAGTTTTTATATTTAGGTTTCACTCTGTTCTCTCCCATATAGATAGATGAATTTGGAACTCTAAATCCATCATGGTTTGTAGTAGCTCTTTGAAACTTGACAAAATAAAGGAGTTCTCAGTTTTGTCTCTATGATTTGTTTCCGCTTCAAGTAGCCCTAAGCAGAGACTGTGGAAAAGCACTTTCATTGAGAGTGGTTGCCAGGCTTCCAAGAAAATACGAGTTTCCGAAACACCAGCAAATATTTTTTCACCCAATCTTGATGATACATGGTGGTAATGACAAGTCCACAAACCCCCTTGGCTCTCCAAATTTAGTTCTTCTAGGTTGATGCGTTCGTTTTCAGTAGTAGTTTTTATTTTTAGGTTTCACTCTGTACTCTGCTATATAGATAGATGAATTTGGAACTCGAAATCCAACATGGATTGTAGTAGCTCTTTGAAACTTGACAAAATAAAGGAGTTCTAAATTTTCTCTCTATGGTTTGTTTTCTCTTCAAGTAGCCCTGGCACAGACTGTGGAAAAGCACTTTAATTGAGAGGGGTTGCCAAGCTTCTAAGAAATAACGAGTTTCCGAAATACCAGCAAATATTTTTTCTCCCAATCTTGATGATACATGGTGGTAATGACAAGTCCACAAATCCCACTTGGCTCACCAAATTTTGTTCTTCTAGGTTGAAGCATTCGTCTACAGTAGCAGTTTTTATTCTTAGGTTTTACTCTGTTCTCTCGTATATAGATAGATGGGTTTGGAACTCTAAAACCAACATGGTTTGTAGAAGCTCTTTGAAACTTGACAAAATAAAGGAGTTCTCAGTTTTGTCTCTATGATTTGTTTCCGCTTCACATAGCCCTAGGCAGAGAATGTGGAAAAGCACTTTCATTGAGAGGGGTTGCAAAGCTTCCAAGAAATTACGAGTTTCCGAAATACCAGCAAATATTTTTTCACCCAATCTTGATGATACTTGGTGGTAAGGACAAGTACACAAATCCAACTTGGCTCACCAAATTCTGTTCTTCTAGGTAGAAGCCTTCGTCTACAGTAGCAGTTTTTATTCTTAGGTTTTACTCTGTTCTCTCCTATATAGATAGATGAATTTGGAACTCTAAAACCAACATGGTTTCTAGTAGCTCTTTGAAACTTGACAAAATAAAGGAGTTCTCAGTTTTATTTCTATGGTTTGTTTCCTCTTCAAGTAGTCCTGGGCACAGACTGTGGAAAGCACTTTCATTGAGTGGGGTTGCCAAGCTTCTAAGAAATAACGAGTTTCCTAAATACCAGCAAATATTTTTTCACCCAATCTTGATGACACTTGGTGGTAAGGACAAGTACACAAGTCCCACTTGGCTCACCAAATTTTGTTCTTCTACGTTGAAGCGTTCGTCTACAGTAGCAGTTTTCATATTTAGGTTACACTCTGTTCTCTCCTATATAGATAGATGAATTTGGAACTCTAAATCCAACATGGTGTGTAGTAGCTCTTTGAAACTTGACAAAATAAAGGAGTTCTCAGTTTTATTTCTATGGTTTGTATCCTCTTCAATAGTCCTAGGCACAGACTGAGGAAAAGCACTTTCATTGGGTGGGGTTGCCAAGCTTCTAAGAAATAACGAGTTTCAGAAATACCAGCGAATAATTTTTCTCACAATCTTGATAACACTTGGTGGTAATGACAAGTCCACAAATCCCACTTGGCTCACCAAATTTTGATCTTCTAGTTTGAAGCGTTCGTTTACAGTAGCAGTTTTTATTTTTAGTTTTCACTCTGTTCTCTCCTATATAGATAGATGAATTTGGAACTCTAAATCCAACATGGTTTGTAGTAGCTCTTTGAAACTTGACAAAATAAAGGAGGTCTTAGTTTTGTCTCTATGATTGTTTCCTCTTTAAGTAGCCCTAGGCACTGACTGTGGAAAAGCACTTTCATTGAGAGCGGTTGCCTAGCTTCCAAGAAATTACGAGTTTCCGAAATACCAGCAAATATTTTTTCACCCAATCTTGATGATACATGGTGGTAATGACAAGTCCACAAATCCCACTTGGCTCACCAAATTTTGTTCTTCTAGGTTGAAGCATTCGTCTACAATAGCAGTTTTTATTCTTAGGTTTTACTCTGTTCTCTCGTATATAGATAGATGAGTTTGGAACTCTAAAACCAACATGGTTTGTAGAAGCTCTTTGAAACTTGACAAAATAAAGGAGTTCTCAGTTTTGTCTCTATGATTTGTTTCCGCTTCACATAGCCCTAGGCAGAGACTGTGGAAAAGCACTTTCATTGAGAGGGGTTGCCAATCTTCCAAGAAATTACGAGTTTCCGAAATACCAGCAAATATTTTTTCACCCAATCTTGATGATACTTGGTGGTAAGGACCAGTACACAAATCCCACTTGGCTCACCAAATTCTGTTCTTCTAGGTTGAAGCATTCGTCTGCAGTAGCAGTTTTTATTCTTAGGTTTTACTCTGTTCTCTCCTATATAGATAGATGAATTTGGAACTCTAAAACCAACATGGTTTGTAGTACCTCTTTGAAACTTGACAAAATAAAGGAGTTCTCAGTTTTGTCTCTATGGTTTGTTTCCGCTTCTATAGCCCTAAGCAGAGACTGTGGAAAAGCACTTTCATTGAGAGGGGTTGCAAAGCTTCCAAGAAATTACCAGTTTCCGAAATAGAAGCAATTATTTTTTCACCCAATGTTGATGATACGTGGTGGAAATGACAAGTCCACAAATCCAACTTGGTTCACCAAATTTCGTTCTTCTAGGTTGAAGCGTTCGTTGACAGGTGCAGTTTTATTTTTAGGTTTCACTCTGTTCTCTTCTATATAGATAGATGAATTTGGAACTCTAAATCCAACATGGTTTGTAGTGGCTCTTTGAAAATTGACAAAATAAAGGAGTTCTCAGTTTTGTCTCTATGGTTTGTTTCCTCTTCAAGTAGCCCTAGGGACAGACGGTGTAAAAGCACTTTCATTGAGAGGGGTTGAAAGCTTCCAAGAAATTACGAGTTTCCGAAATACCAGCAAATATTTTTTCACCCAATGTTGATGATACTTGGTGGTAATGATCAGTACACAAATCCCACTTGGCTCACCAAATTTTGTTCTTCTAGGCTGAAGCGTTCTTCTACAGTAGCAGTTTAAATGTTTAGATTTCACTCTGTTCTCTCGTATATAGATAGATGATTTTGAACTCTAAATCCAACATGGTTTATAGTAGCTCTTTGAAACTTGACAAAATAAAGGAATTCTCAGTTTTGTCTCTATGGTTTGTTGCCTCATCAAGTAACCCTAGGCACAGATGGTGGAAAAGCAGTTTCATTGAGAGGGGTTGCCAAGCTTTCAAGAAATTACCAGTTTCCGATATACCAGCAAATATTTTTTTAACACAATCTTGATGATACTTGGTCGTAATGATGGGTACACAAATCCCACTTGACTCACCAAATTTTGTTCTTCTAGGTTGATGCGTTCGTTTTCAGTAGCAGTTTTTATTTTTAGGTTTCACTTTGTTCTCTCCTGTATACATAGATGAATTTGGAACTCTAAATCCAACATGGTTTGTAGTAGCTCTTTGAAACTTGACAAAATGAAGGAGTTCTCAATTTTCTCTCTATGGTTTGTTTCCGCTTCAAGTAGCCCTAAGCAGAGACTGTGGAAAAGCACTTTCATTGAGAGTGGTTGCCAGGCTTCCAAGAAAAAACGAGTTTCCGAAACACCAGCAAATATTTTTTCACCCAATCTTGATGATACATGGTGGTAATGACAAGTCCACAAACCCCCTTGGCTCTCCAAATTTAGTTCTTCTAGGTTGATGCGTTCGTTTTCAGTAGTAGTTTTTATTTTTAGGTTTCACTCTGTTCTCTGATATATAGATAGATGAATTTGGAACTCGAAATCCAACATGGTTTGTAGTAGCTCTTTGAAACTTGACAAAATAAAGGAGTTCTAAATTTTCTCTCTATGGTTTGTTTTCTCTTCAAGTAGCCCTGGCACAGACTGTGGAAAAGCACTTTAATTGAGAGGGGTTGCCAAGCTTCTAAGAAATAACGAGTTTCCGAAATACCAGCAAATATTTTTTCTCCCAATCTTGATGATACTTGGTGGTGAAGATCGGTACACAAATCCCACTTGGCTCACCAAATTTTGTTCTTCTAGGTTGAAGCGTTCGTCTACAGTAGCAGTTTTTATATTTAGGTTTCACTCTGTTCTCTCCCATATAGATAGATGAATTTGGAACTCTAAATCCATCATGGTTTGTAGTAGCTCTTTGAAACTTGACAAAATAAAGGAGTTCTCAGTTTTGTCTCTATGATTTGTTTCCGCTTCAAGTAGCCCTAAGCAGAGACTGTTTAAAAGCACTTTCATTGAGAGTGGTTGCCAAGCTTCCAAGAAATTACGAGTTTCCGAAATACCAGCAAATATTTTTTCACCCAATCTTGATGATACATGGTGGTAATGACAAGTCCACAAATCCCACTTGGCTCACCAAATTTTGTTCTTCTAGGTTGAAGCATTCGTCTACAGTAGCAGTTTTTATTCTTAGGTTTTACTCTGTTCTCTCGTATATAGATAGACGGGTTTGGAACTCTAAAACCAACATGGTTTGTAGAAGCTCTTTGAAACTTGACAAAATAAAGGAGATCTCAGTTTTGTCTCTATGATTTGTTTCCGCTTCACATAGCCCTAGGCAGAGAATGTGGAAAAGCACTTTCATTGAGAGGGGTTGCCAAGCTTCCAAGAAATTACGAGTTTCCGAAATACCAGCAAATATTTTTTCACCCAATCTTGATGATACTTGGTGGTAAGGACAAGTACACAAATCCCACTTGGCTCACCAAATTCTGTTCTTCTAGGTAGAAGCATTCGTCTACAGTAGCAGTTTTTATTCTTAGGTTTTACTCTGTTCTCTCCTATATAGATAGATGAATTTGGAACTCTAAAACCAACATGGTTTGTAGTAGCTCTTTGAAACTTGACAAAATAAAGGAGTTCTCCGTTTTGTCTCTATGATTTGTTTCTGCTTCAAGTAGCCCTAAGCAGAGACTGTGGAAAAGCACTTTCATTGAGAGGGGTTGCAGAGCTTCCAAAAAATTACCAGTTTCCGAAATATCAGCAAATATTTTTTCACCCAATCTTGATGATACTTGGTGGTAATGATCAGTACACAAATCCCACTTGGCTAACCAAATTTTGTTCTTCTAGGTTGAAGCGTTCTTCTACAGTAGCAGTTTTTACGTTTAGGTTTCACTCTGTTCTCTTGTATATAGATAGATGAATTTGGAACTCTAAATCCAACATGGTTTGTAGTGGCTCTTTGAAACTTCAAGAAAAAGGAGTTCTCAGTTTTGTCTCTACGGTTTGTTTCCTCTTCATGTAGCCCTAAGCAGAGACTGTGGAAAAGCACTTTCATTGAGAGGGGGTGCCAAGCTTCCAAGAAATTACCAATTTCCGAAATACCAGCAAATATTTTTTCACCCAATGTTGATGATACATGGTGGTAATGACAAATTCACAAATCCAACTTGGTTCACAAAATTTCGTTCTTCTAGGTTGAAGCGTTCGTTGACAGGTGCAGTTTTATTTTTAGGTTTCACTCTGTTCTCTTCTATATAGATAGATGAATTTGGAACTCTAAATCCAACATGGTTTGTAGTGGCTCTATGAAACCTGACAAAATAAAGGAGTTCTCAGTTTTGTCTCTATGGTTTGTTTCCTCTTCAAGTAGCCCTAGGCACAGACGGTGTAAAAGCACTTTCATTGAGAGGGGTTGCCAAGCTTCCAAGAATTTACGAGTTTCCGAAATACCAGCAAATATTTTTTCACCCAATGTTGATGATACTTGGTGGTAATGATCAGTACACAAATCCCACTTGGCTCACCAAATTTTGTTCTTCTAGGTTGAAGCGTTCGTCTACAGTAGCAGTTTTTATATTTAGGTTTCACTCTGTTCTCTCCCATATAGATAGATGAATTTGGAACTCTAAATCCATCATGGTTTGTAGTAGCTCTTTGAAACTTGACAAAATAAAGGAGTTCTCAGTTTTGTCTCTATGATTTGTTTCCGCTTCAAGTAGCCCTAAGCAGAGACTTTTAAAAGCACTTTCATTGAGAGTGGTTGCCAAGCTTCCAAGAAATTACGAGTTTCCGAAATACCAGCAAATATTTTTTCACCCAATCTTGATGATACATGGTGGTAATGACAAGTCCACAAATCCCACTTGGCTCACCAAATTTTGTTCTTCTAGGTTGAAGCATTCGTCTACAGTAGCAGTTTTTATTCTTAGGTTTTACTCTGTTCTCTCGTATATAGATAGATGGGTTTGGAACTCTAAAACCAACATGGTTTGTAGAAGCTCTTTGAAACTTGACAAAATAAAGGAGTTCTCAGTTTTGTCTCTATGATTTGTTTCCGCTTCACATAGCCCTAGGCAGAGAATGTGGAAAAGCACTTTCATTGAGAGGGGTTGCAAAGCTTCCAAGATATTACGAGTTTCCGAAATACCAGCAAATATTTTTTCACCCAATCTTGATGATACTTGGTGGTAAGGACAAGTACACAAATCCAACTTGGCTCACCAAATTCTGTTCTTCTAGGTAGAAGCATTCGTCTACAGTAGCAGTTTTTATTCTTAGGTTTTACTCTGTTCTCTCCTATATAGATAGATGAATTTGGAACTCTAAAACCAACATGGTTTGTAGTAGCTCTTTGAAACTTGACAAAATAAAGGAGTTCTCAGTTTTATTTCTATGGTTTGTTTCCTCTTCAAGTAGTCCTGGGCACAGACTGTGGAAAGCACTTTCATTGAGTGGGGTTGCCAAGCTTCTAAGAAATAACGAGTTTCCTAAATACCAGCAAATATTTTTTCACCCAATCTTGATGACACTTGGTGGTAAGGACAAGTACACAAGTCCCACTTGGCTCACCAAATTTTGTTCTTCTACGTTGAAGCGTTCGTCTACA
Source organism: Callospermophilus lateralis (assembly GCF_048772815.1). Lineage (NCBI taxonomy): Eukaryota > Metazoa > Chordata > Mammalia > Rodentia > Sciuridae > Callospermophilus > Callospermophilus lateralis. The sequence continues at coordinate 99,906 of NW_027512895.1, read as the reverse complement.
GTAGCAGTTTTCATATTTAGGTTACACTCTGTTCTCTCCTATATAGATAGATGAATTTGGAACTCTAAATCCAACATGGTGTGTAGTAGCTCTTTGAAACTTGACAAAATAAAGGAGTTCTCAGTTTTATTTCTATGGTTTGTATCCTCTTCAATAGTCCTAGGCACAGACTGAGGAAAAGCACTTTCATTGGGTGGGGTTGCCAAGCTTCTAAGAAATAACGAGTTTCAGAAATACCAGCGAATAATTTTTCTCACAATCTTGATAACACTTGGTGGTAATGACAAGTCCACAAATCCCACTTGGCTCACCAAATTTTGATCTTCTAGTTTGAAGCGTTCGTTTACAGTAGCAGTTTTTATTTTTAGTTTTCACTCTGTTCTCTCCTATATAGATAGATGAATTTGGAACTCTAAATCCAACATGGTTTGTAGTAGCTCTTTGAAACTTGACAAAATAAAGGAGGTCTTAGTTTTGTCTCTATGATTGTTTCCTCTTTAAGTAGCCCTAGGCACTGACTGTGGAAAAGCACTTTCATTGAGAGCGGTTGCCTAGCTTCCAAGAAATTACGAGTTTCCGAAATACCAGCAAATATTTTTTCACCCAATCTTGATGATACATGGTGGTAATGACAAGTCCACAAATCCCACTTGGCTCACCAAATTTTGTTCTTCTAGGTTGAAGCATTCGTCTACAGTAGCAGTTTTTATTCTTAGGTTTTACTCTGTTCTCTCGTATATAGATAGATGAGTTTGGAACTCTAAAACCAACATGGTTTGTAGAAGCTCTTTGAAACTTGACAAAATAAAGGAGTTCTCAGTTTTGTCTCTATGATTTGTTTCCGCTTCACATAGCCCTAGGCAGAGACTGTGGAAAAGCACTTTCATTGAGAGGGGTTGCCAATCTTCCAAGAAATTACGAGTTTCCGAAATACCAGCAAATATTTTTTCACCCAATCTTGATGATACTTGGTGGTAAGGACCAGTACACAAATCCCACATGGCTCACCAAATTCTGTTCTTCTAGGTTGAAGCATTCGTCTGCAGTAGCAGTTTTTATTCTTAGGTTTTACTCTGTTCTCTCCTATATAGATAGATGAATTTAGAACTCTAAAACCAACATGGTTTGTAGTAGCTCTTTGAAACTTGACAAAATAAAGGAGTTCTCAGTTTTGTCTCTATGGTTTGTTTCCGCTTCTATAGCCCTAAGCAGAGACTGTGGAAAAGCACTTTCATTGAGAGGGGTTGCAAAGCTTCCAAGAAATTACCAGTTTCCGAAATAGAAGCAATTATTTTTTCACCCAATGTTGATGATACGTGGTGGAAATGACAAGTCCACAAATCCAACTTGGTTCACCAAATTTCGTTCTTCTAGGTTGAAGCGTTCGTTGACAGGTGCAGTTTTATTTTTAGGTTTCACTCTGTTCTCTTCTATATAGATAGATGAATTTGGAACTCTAAATCCAACATGGTTTGTAGTGGCTCTTTGAAAATTGACAAAATAAAGGAGTTCTCAGTTTTGTCTCTATGGTTTGTTTCCTCTTCAAGTAGCCCTAGGGACAGACGGTGTAAAAGCACTTTCATTGAGAGGGGTTGAAAGCTTCCAAGAAATTACGAGTTTCCGAAATACCAGCAAATATTTTTTCACCCAATGTTGATGATACTTGGTGGTAATGATCAGTACACAAATCCCACTTGGCTCACCAAATTTTGTTCTTCTAGGCTGAAGCGTTCTTCTACAGTAGCAGTTTAAATGTTTAGATTTCACTCTGTTCTCTCGTATATAGATAGATGATTTTGAACTCTAAATCCAACATGGTTTATAGTAGCTCTTTGAAACTTGACAAAATAAAGGAGTTCTCAGTTTTGTCTCTATGGTTTGTTGCCTCATCAAGTAACCCTAGGCACAGATGGTGGAAAAGCAGTTTCATTGAGAGGGGTTGCCAAGCTTTCAAGAAATTACCAGTTTCCGATATACCAGCAAATATTTTTTTAACACAATCTTGATGATACTTGGTCGTAATGATGGGTACACAAATCCCACTTGACTCACCAAATTTTGTTCTTCTAGGTTGATGCGTTCGTTTTCAGTAGCAGTTTTTATTTTTAGGTTTCACTTTGTTCTCTCCTGTATACATAGATGAATTTGGAACTCTAAATCCAACATGGTTTGTAGTAGCTCTTTGAAACTTGACAAAATGAAGGAGTTCTCAATTTTCTCTCTATGGTTTGTTTCCGCTTCAAGTAGCCCTAAGCAGAGACTGTGGAAAAGCACTTTCATTGAGAGTGGTTGCCAGGCTTCCAAGAAAAAACGAGTTTCCGAAACACCAGCAAATATTTTTTCACCCAATCTTGATGATACATGGTGGTAATGACAAGTCCACAAACCCCCTTGGCTCTCCAAATTTAGTTCTTCTAGGTTGATGCGTTCGTTTTCAGTAGTAGTTTTTATTTTTAGGTTTCACTCTGTTCTCTGATATATAGATAGATGAATTTGGAACTCGAAATCCAACATGGTTTGTAGTAGCTTTTTGAAACTTGACAAAATAAAGGAGTTCTAAATTTTCTCTCTATGGTTTGTTTTCTCTTCAAGTAGCCCTGGCACAGACTGTGGAAAAGCACTTTAATTGAGAGGGGTTGCCAAGCTTCTAAGAAATAACGAGTTTCCGAAATACCAGCAAATATTTTTTCTCCCAATCTTGATGATACTTGGTGGTGAAGATCGGTACACAAATCCCACTTGGCTCACCAAATTTTGTTCTTCTAGGTTGAAGCGTTCGTCTACAGTAGCAGTTTTTATATTTAGGTTTCACTCTGTTCTCTCCCATATAGATAGATGAATTTGGAACTCTAAATCCATCATGGTTTGTAGTAGCTCTTTGAAACTTGACAAAATAAAGGAGTTCTCAGTTTTGTCTCTATGATTTGTTTCCGCTTCAAGTAGCCTAAGCAGAGACTGTTTAAAAGCACTTTCATTGAGAGTGGTTGCCAAGCTTCCAAGAAATTACGAGTTTCCGAAATACCAGCAAATATTTTTTCACCCAATCTTGATGATACATGGTGGTAATGACAAGTCCACAAATCCCCACTTGGCTCACCAAATTTTGTTCTTCTAGGTTGAAGCATTCGTCTACAGTAGCAGTTTTTATTCTTAGGTTTTACTCTGTTCTCTCGTATATAGATAGACGGGTTTGGAACTCTAAAACCAACATGGTTTGTAGAAGCTCTTTGAAACTTGACAAAATAAAGGAGATCTCAGTTTTGTCTCTATGATTTGTTTCCGCTTCACATAGCCCTAGGCAGAGAATGTGGAAAAGCACTTTCATTGAGAGGGGTTGCCAAGCTTCCAAGAAATTACGAGTTTCCGAAATACCAGCAATATTTTTTCACCCAATCTTGATGATACTTGGTGGTAAGGACAAGTACACAATCCCACTTGGCTCACCAAATTCTGTTCTTCTAGGTAGAAGCATTCGTCTACAGTAGCAGTTTTTATTCTTAGGTTTTACTCTGTTCTCTCCTATATAGATAGATGAATTTGGAACTCTAAAACCAACATGGTTTGTAGTAGCTCTTTGAAACTTGACAAAATAAAGGAGTTCTCCGTTTTGTCTCTATGATTTGTTTCTGCTTCAAGTAGCCCTAAGCAGAGACTGTGGAAAAGCACTTTCATTGAGAGGGGTTGCAGAGCTTCCAAAAAATTACCAGTTTCCGAAATATCAGCAAATATTTTTTCACCCAATCTTGATGATACTTGGTGGTAATGATCAGTACACAAATCCCACTTGGCTAACCAAATTTTGTTCTTCTAGGTTGAAGCGTTCTTCTACAGTAGCAGTTTTTACGTTTAGGTTTCACTCTGTTCTCTTGTATATAGATAGATGAATTTGGAACTCTAAATCCAACATGGTTTGTAGTGGCTCTTTGAAACTTCAAGAAAAAGGAGTTCTCAGTTTTGTCTCTACGGTTTGTTTCCTCTTCATGTAGCCCTAAGCAGAGACTGTGGAAAAGCACTTTCATTGAGAGGGGGTGCCAAGCTTCCAAGAAATTACCAATTTCCGAAATACCAGCAAATATTTTTTCACCCAATGTTGATGATACATGGTGGTAATGACAAATTCACAAATCCAACTTGGTTCACAAATTTTGTTCTTCTAGGTTGAAGCGTTCGTCTACAGTAGCAGTTTTTATATTTAGGTTTCACTCTGTTCTCTCCCATATAGATAGATGAATTTGGAACTCTAAATCCATCATGGTTTGTAGTATCTCTTTGAAACTTGACAAAATAAAGGAGTTCTCAGTTTTGTCTCTATGATTTGTTTCCGCTTCAAGTAGCCCTAAGCAGAGACTGTTTAAAAGCACTTTCATTGAGAGTGGTTGCCAAGCTTCCAAGAAATTACGAGTTTCCGAAATACCAGCAAATATTTTTTCACCCAATCTTGATGATACATGGTGGTAATGACAAGTCCACAAATCCCACTTGGCTCACCAAATTTTGTTCTTCTAGGTTGAAGCATTCGTCTACAGTAGCAGTTTTTATTCTTAGGTTTTACTCTGTTCTCTCGTATATAAATAGATGGGTTTGCAACTCTAAAACCAACATGGTTTGTAGAAGCTCTTTGAAACTTGACAAAATAAAGGAGTTCTCAGTTTTGTCTCTATGATTTGTTTCCGCTTCACATAGCCCTAGGCAGAGAATGTGGAAAAGCACTTTCATTCAGAGGGGTTGCAAGCTTCCAAGAAATTACGAGTTTCCGAAATACCAGCAAATATTTTTTCACCCAATCTTGATGATATTGGTGGTAAGGACAAGTACACAAATCCCACTTGGCTCACCAAATTCTGTTCTTTTGGTAGAAGCATTCGTCTACAGTAGCAGTTTTTATTCTTAGGTTTTACTCTGTTCTCTCCTATATAGATAGATGAATTTGGAACTCTAAAACCAACATGGTTTGTAGTAGCTCTTTGAAACTTGACAAAATAAAGGAGTTCTCCGTTTTGTCTCTATGATTTGTTTCTGCTTCAAGTAGCCCTAAGCAGAGACTGTGGGAAAGCACTTTCATTGAGAGGGGTTGCAGAGCTTCCAAAAAATTACCAGTTTCCGAAATACCAGCAAATATTTTTTCACCCAATCTTGATGATACTTGGTGGTAATGATCAGTACACAAATCCCACTTGGCTAACCAAATTTTGTTCTTCTAGGTTGAAGCGTTCTTCTACAGTAGCAGTTTTTACGTTTATGTTTCACTCTGTTCTCTTGTATATAGATAGATGAATTTGGAACTCTAAATCCAACATGGTTTGTAGTGGCTCTTTGAAACTTCAAGAAAAAGGAGTTCTCAGTTTTGTCTCTAAGGTTTGTTTCCTCTTCATGTAGCCCTAAGCAGAGACTGTGGAAAAGCACTTTCATTGAGAGGGGGTGCCAAGCTTCCAAGAAATTACCAATTTCCGAAATACCAGAAAATATTTTTTCACCCAATGTTGATGATACATGGTGGTAATGACAAGTCCACAAATCCAACTTGGTTCACCAAATTTCGTTCTTCTAGGTTGAAGCGTTCGTTGACAGGTGCAGTTTTATTTTTAGGTTTCACTCTGTTCTCTTCTATATAGATAGATGAATTTGGAACTCTAAATCCAACATGGTTTGTAGTGGCTCTATGAAACTTGACAAAATAAAGGAGTTCTCAGTTTTGTCTCTATGGTTTGTTTCCTCTTCAAGTAGCCCTAGGCACAGATGGTGTAAAAGCACTTTAATTGAGAGGGGTTGCCAAGCTTCCAAGAATTTACGAGTTTCCGAAATACCAGCAAATATTTTTTCACCCAATGTTGATGATACTTGGTGGTAATGATCAGTACACAAATCCCACTTGGCTCACCAAATTTTGTTCTTCTATGCTGAAGCGTTCTTCTACAGTAGCAGTTTCTATGTTTAGGTTTCACTCTGTTCTCTCGTATATAGATAGATGATTTTGAACTCTAAATCCAACATGGTTTGTAGTAGCTCTTTGAAACTTGACAAAATAAAGGAGTTCTCAGTTTTGTCTCTATGGTTTGTTGCCTCATCAAGTAACCATAGGCACAGATGGTGGAAAAGCACTTTCATTGAGAGGGGTTGCCAAGCTGCCAAGAAATTACCAGTTTCGAAATACCAGCAAATATTTTTTCACCCAATCTTGATGATACTTGGTGGTAATGATCAGTACACAAATCCCACTTGGCTCACCAAATTTTGTTCTTCCAAGTTCATGCGTTCGTTTTCAGTAGCAGTTTTTATTTTTAGGTTTCACTCTGTTCTCTGCTATATAGATAGATGAATTTGGAACTCTAAATCCAACATGGTTTGTAGTGGCTCTTTGAAACTTGACAAAATAAAGGAGTTCTCAGTTTTGTCTCTATGGTTTGTTTCCGCTTCAAGTAGCCCTAAGCAGAGACTGTGGAAAAGCACTTTCTTTGAGAGTGGTTGCCAACCTTCCAAGAAATTACGAGTTTCTGAAATACCAGCAAATATTTTTTCACCCAATCTTGATGATACATGGTGGTAATGACAAGTCCACAAACCCCCTTGGCTCTCCAAATTTTGTTCTTCTAGGTTGATGCCTTCGTTTTCAGTAGTAGTTTTTATTTTTAGGTTTCACTCTGTTCTCTCGTATATAGATAGATGAATTTGGAACTCGAAATCCAACATGGTTTGTAGTAGCTCTTTGACACTTGACAAAATAAAGGAGTTCTCAATTTTCTCTCTATGGGTTGTTTTCTCTTCAAGTAGCCCTGGCACAGACTGTGGAAGAGCACTTTAATTGAGAGGGGTTGCCAAGCTTCTAAGAAATAACGAGTTTCCGAAATACCAGCAAATATTTTTTCTCCCAATCTTGATGATACTTGGTGGTGAGGATCGGTACACAAATCCCAGTTGGCTCACCAAATTTTGTTCTTCTAGGTTGAAGCGTTCGTCTACAGTAGCAGTTTTTATATTTAGGTTTCACTCTGTTCTCTCCCATATAGATAGATGAATTTGGAACTCTAAATCCATCATGGTTTGCAGTAGCTCTTTGAAACTTGAAAAAATAAAGGAGTTCTCAGTTTTGTCTCTATGATTTGTTTCCGTTTCAAGTAGCCCTAAGCAGAGACTGTTTAATAGCACTTTCATTGAGAGTGGTTGCCAAGCTTCCAAGAAATTACGAGTTTCCGAAATACCAGCAAAAATTTTTTCACCCAATCTTGATGATACATGGTGGTAATGACAAGTCCACAAATCCCACTTGGCTCACCAAATTTTGTTCTTCTAGGTTGAAGCATTCGTCTACAGTAGCAGTTTTTATATTTAGGTTTCACTCTGTTCTCTCCTATATACATAGATGAATTTGGAACTCTAAATCCAACATGGTTTGTAGTAGCACTTTGAAACTTGACAAAATAAAGGAGTTCTCAGTTTTCTCTCTATGGTTTGATTCCTCTTCATGTATCCCTGGCACAGACTGTGGAAGAGGACTTTCATTGAGAGGGGTTGCCAAGCTTCTAAGAAATAACGAGTTTCCGAAATACCAGCAAATATTTTTTCACCCAATCTTGATGATACTTGGTGATAAGGACAAGTACAGAAATCCCACTTGGCTCACCAAATTCTGTTCCTCTAGGTTGTAGCATTCGTCTACTGTAGCAGTTTTTATTTTTAGGTTTTACTCTGTTCTCTCCTATATAGATACAGGAATTTGGAACTCTAAATCCAACATGGTTTATAGTAACTCTTTGAAACTTAACAAAATAAAGGAGTTCTCAGTTTTGTCTCTATGATTTGTTTCCGCTTCAAGTAGCCCTAAGCAGAGACTGTTGAAAAGCACTTTCATTGAGAGGGGTTGCCAAGCTTCCAAGAAATTACGAGTTTTCGAAATACCAGCAAATGTTTTTTCACCCAATGTTGAGGATACTTGGTGGTAATGATCAGTCGAAAAAACCCACTTGGCTAACCAAATTTTGTTCTTCTAGATTGAAGCGTTCATCTACAGTAGCAGTTTTTTATTTAGGTTTCACTCTGTTCTCTCCTATATAGATAGATGAATTTGGCATTCTAAATCCAACATGGTTTGTAGTAGCTCTTTGAAACTTGACAAAATAAAGGAGCTCTCAGTTTTGTTTCTATGGTTTGTTTCCTCTTCAAGTAGTCCTAGGCACAGACTGTGGAAAAGCACTTTCATTGAGTGGGGTAGCCAAGCTTCTAAGAAATAACGAGTTTCCGAATTACCAGCAAATATTTTTTCACCCAATCTTGATGACACTTGGTGGTGAAGATCAGTACACAAATCCCACTTGGCTCACCAAATTTTGTTCTTCTAGATTAAAGCCTTTGTCTACAGTATCATTTTTTATATTTAGTTTACACTCTGTTCTCTCCTATATAGATAGATGAATTTGGAACTCTAAATCCAACATGCGTGTAGTAGCTCTTTGAAACTTGACAAAATAAAGGAGTTCTCCGTTTTATTTCTATGGTTTGTTTCCTCTTCAAGTAGTCCTAGGCACAGACTGTGGAAAAGCACTTTCATTGAGTGGGGTTGCCAAGCTTCTAAGAAATAACGAGTTTCCGAAATACCAGCAAATATTTTTTTCACCAGAAGTTGATGAAACATGGTGGTAATGATCAGTACACAAATCACACTTGGCTCACCAAATTTTGTTCTTCCAGTTTGAAGCGTTCGTCTACAGTAGCAGTTTTTATGTTTAGGTTTCACTCTGTTCTCTGCTTTATAGATAGATGAATTTGGAACTCTAAATCCAACATGGTTTGTAGTGGCTCTTTGAAACTTGGCAAAATAAAGGAGTTCTCAGTTTTGTCTCTACGGTTTGTTTCCTCTTCAAGTAGCCCTAGTCACAGACGGTGGAAAAGCACTTTCATTGAGAGGGGTTGCCAAGCTTCCAAGAAATTACGAGTTTCCGAAATACCAGCAAATATTTTTTTCACCCAATGTTGATGAAACTTGGTGGTAATGATCAGTACACAAATCCCACTTGGCTCACCAAATTTTGTTCTTCTAGGTTGAAGCATTCGTCTAGAGTAGCAGTTTTTATATTTAGGATTCACTCTGTTCTCTTCTATATATATAGAATAATTTGGAACTCTAAATCCAACATGGTTTGTAGTAGCTCTTTGAAACTTGACAAAATAAAGGAGTTCTCAGTTTTGTCTCTATGATATTTTTCCGCTTCAAGTATCCTTTAGCAGAGACTGTGAAAAAGCACTTTCATTGAGACGGGTTGCCAAGCTTTTAAGAAATTACGAAGTTTCTGAAATAGGAGCAAATATTTTTTCACCCAATCTTGATGATACTTGGTTGTAAGGATCAGTACACAAATCCCACTTGGCTCACCAGATTTTGTTCTTCTATGTTGAAGCGTTCATCTACAGTAGCAGTTTTTATATTTAGGTTTCACTCTGTTCTCTTCTATATAGATAGATGAATTTGGAACTCTAAATCCAACATGATTTGTAGTAGCTCTTTGAAACTTGACAAAAGAAAGGAGTTCTCAGTTTTGTTTCTATGGTTTGTTTCCTCTTCAATTAGCCCTAGGCACCGACGGTGGAAAAGCACTTTCATTGAGAGGGGTTGCCAAGCTTCTAAGAAATAACGAGTTTCCGAATTACCAGCAATTATTTTTTCACCCAATGTTGATGATATTTGGTGGTAATGATCAGTACACAAAACCCACTTGGCTCACCAAATCTTGTTCTTCTAGATTGAAGCGTTCGTCTACAGTAGCAGTTTTTATATTTCAGTTTCACTCTGTTCTCTCCTATATAGATAGATGAATTTGGAACTCTAAATCCAACATGGTTTGTAGTAGCTCTTTGACACTTGACAAAATAAAGGAGTTCTCAGTTTTGTTTCTATGGTTTGTTTCCTCTTCAATTAGCCGTAGGCACCGACGGTGGAAAAGCACTTTCATTGAGTGGGGTTGCCAAGCTTCTAAGAAATAACGAGTTTCCGAAATACCAGCAAATATTTTTTCTCCCAATCTTGATGATAATTGGTGGTAATGATCAGTACACAAATCCCACTTGGCTCACCAAGTTTTTTTTCTTCTAGTTTGAAGCATTCATTTACAGTAGCATTTTTATTTTAGGTTTCACTCTTTTTCTCCTATATAGATAGAATAATGTGGAACTCTAAATCCTACATGGTTTGTAGTAGCTCTTTGAAGCTTGACAAAATAAAGGAGTTCTCAGTTTTGTTTCTATGGTTTGTTTCCTCTTCAAGTAGTCCTAGGCACAGACTGTTAAAAAGCACTTTCATTGAGAGGGGTTGCCAAGCTTCCACGAAATTACGAGTTTCCGAAATACCAGCAAATATTTTTTTCACACAATGTTGATGATACTTGGGGGTAATGATCGGTAAAAAAATCCCACTTGGCTCACCAAATATTGTTCTTCCAGGTTGAGGCGTTCGTCTACAGTAGCAGTTTTTATGTTTAGGTTTCACTCTGTTCTCTCCTATATAGATAGATGAATTTGGAAATCTAAATCCAATATGGTTTGTAGTAGCTCTTTGAAACTTGACAAAATAAAGGAGTTCTCAGTTTTGTCTCTATGATTTGTTTCCGCTTCAAGTAGCCCTAAGCAGAGACTGTGGAAAAGGACTTTCATTGAGAGGGGTTGCCAAGCTTCCAAGAAATTACGAGTTTCCGAAATACCAGCAAATATTTTTTCACCCAATCTTGATGATACGTGGTGGTAATGACAAGTCCACAAATCCCACTTGGCTCACCAAATTTTGTTCTTCTAGGCTGAAGCGTTCGTTTACAGTAGCAGTTTTTATATTTAGGTTTCACTCTGTTCTCTCCTATATAGATAGATGAATTTGGAACTCTAAATCCAACATGGTTTGTAGTAGCTCTTTGAAACTTGACAAAATAAAGGAGTTCTCAGTTTTGTCTCCATGATTTGTTTCCGCTTCAAGTAGCCCTAAGCAGAGACTGTGGAAAAGCACTTTCATTGAGAGGGGTTGCCAAGCTTCCAAGAAATTACGAGTTTCCGAAATACCAGCAAATATTTTTTCACCCAATCTTGATGATACGTGGTGGTAATGACAAGTCCACAAATACCACTTGGCTCACCAAATTTTGTTGTTCTAGGTTGAAGCGTTCGTTTACAGTAGCAGTTTTTATTTTTAGGTTTCACTCCGTTCTCTCCTATATAGATAGATGAATTTGGAACTCTAAATCCAACATGGTTTGTAGTAGCTCTTTGAAACTTGACAAAAAAAAGGAGTTCTCAGTTTTCTCTCTATGATTTGTTTCTGCTTCAAGTAGCCTTAAGCAGAGACTGTGGAAAAGCACTTTCATTGAGAGGGGTTGCCAAGCTTCCAAGAAATCGATGTTTCCGAAATAGCAGCAAATAATTTTTCTCACAATCTTGATGACACTTGGTGGTAATGATCAGTACACAAATCCCACTTGGCTCACCAAATTCTGTTCTTGTAGGTTGAAGCGTTCATCTACAGTAGCAGTTTTTATATTTAGGTTTCACTCTGTCTCTCCTATATAGATAGATGAATTTGGAATTCTAAATCCAATATGGTTTTTAGTAGCTCTTTGAAACGTGACAAAGTAAAGGAGTTCTCAGTTTTGTCTCTATGATTTGTTTCCGCGTCATGTAGCCCTAAGCATAGACTGTGGAAAAGCACTTTCATTGAAAGGGTTTGCCAACCTTCCAAGTAATTACGAGTTTCCGAAATACCAGCAAATATTTTTTCACCCAATCATGATGATACTTGGTGGTGAAGATCGGTACACAAATCCCACTTGGCTCACCAAATTTTGTTCTTCTAGGTTGAAGCGTTCGTCTACAGTAGCAGTTTTTATATTTAGGTTTCACTCTGTTCTCTCTTATATATATAGATGAATTTGGAACTCTAAATCCAACATGGTTTGTAGTAACTCTTTGACACTTGAAAAAATAAAGGAGTTCTCAGTTTTCTTTCTATGGTTTGTTTCCTCTTCAATTAGTCTTAGGCACAGACTGTGGAAAAGCACTTTCATTGAGTGGGGTTACCAAGCTTCCAAGAAATAACGAGTTTCCGAAATACCAGCAAATATTTTTTCACCCAATCTTGATGATACTTGGTGGTAATGATCAGTACACAAGTCCCACTTGGCTCACCAAATTTTGTTCTTGTAGGTTGAAGCGTTCGTCTACAGTAGCAGTTTTTATATTTAGGTTTCACTCTGTTCTCTCCTATATAGATAGATAAATTTGGAACTCTAAATCCAATATTGTTTATAGTAGCTCTTTGAAACTAGACAAAGTAAAGGAGATCTCAGTTTTGTCTCTATGATTTGTTTCCGCTTCATGTAGCCCTAAGCAGAGACTGTGGAAAAGCACTTTCATTGAAAGGGGTTGCCAAGCTTCCAAGAAATTACGAGTTTCCGAAATACCAGCAAATATTTTTTCACCCAATCTTGATGATACTTGGTGGTGATGATCAGTACACAAATCCCACTTGGCTCACCAATTTTTGTTCTTCTAGTTCGAAGCGTTCGTCTACTGTAGCAATTTTTATATTTAGGGTTCACTCTGTTCGCCTATATAGATAGATGCATTTGGAACTCTAAATCCAACATGGTTTGTAGTAGCTCTTTGAAACTTGACAAAATAAAGGAGTTCTCAGTTTTGTCTCTATGATTTGTTTCCGCTTCAAGCATCCCTAAACAGAGACTGTGGAAAATCACTTTCATTGAGAGGGTTTGCCAAGCATCTAAGAAATTACGAGTTTCCGAAATACCAGCAAATATTTTTTCACCCAATGTTGATGATATTTGGTGCTAATGATCAGTACACAAATCCCACTTGGCTCACCAAATTTTGTTCTTCTAGGTTGAAGCGTTCGTCTACTGTAACAGTTTTTATATTTAGGTTTCCCTCTATTCTCTCCTATAGAGATAGATGAATTTGGAACTCTAAATCCAACATGGTTTGCAGTAGTTCTTTGAAACTTGACAAAATAAAGTAGTTCTCAGTTTTGTCTCTATGTTTTGTTTCCTCTTCAAGTAGTCCTAAGCACAGACTGTGGAAAAGCACTTTCATTGAGAGGGGATGCCAAGATTGCAAGAAATTACGAGTTTCTGAAATACCAGCAAATATTTTTTCACTCAATCTTGATGATACTTGGTGGTAATGATCGGTTCACAAATCCCACTTGGCTCACCAAATTTTGTTTTTCTAGGTTGAAGCATTCGTCTACAGTTGCAGTTTTTATATTTAGGTTTCATTCTGTTCTATCCTACAGAGATAGATGAATTTGGAACTCTAAATCCAACATGGTTTGTAGTAGCTCTTTGAAACTTGACAAAGTAAAGGAGTTCTCAGTTTTGTCTCTATGGTTTGTTTCCTCTTCAAGCAGCCGTAAGCAGAGACTGTGGAAAAGCACTTTCATTGAGAGGGGTTGCCAAGCTTCCAAGAAATTACAAGTTTCCGAAATACTAGGAAATATTTTTTCACCCAATCTTGATGATACATGGTGGTAATGACAAGTCCACAAATCCCACTTGGCTCACCAAATTCTGTTCTTCTAGGTTGAAGGATTCGTCTACAGTTGTAGTTTTTATTTTTAGGTTTTACTCTCTTCTCTCCTATATAGGTAGATGAATATGGAACTCTAAATCCAACATGGTTTGTAGTAGCTCTTTGAAACTTGACAAAATAAAGGAGTTCCAAGTTTTGTCTCCATTATGTGTTTCCTCTTCAATTAGCCGTAGGCGCCGACGGTGGAAAAGCACTTTCATTGAGAGGGGTTGCCAAGCAACAAGAAATAACGAGTTTCCGAAATACCAGCAAATATTTTTTCACCCAATCTTGATGATACTTGGTGGTAATGATCAGTACACAAATCCCACTCGGCTCACCAAATTTTGTTCTTCTAGTTTAAAGCATTCGTTTACAGTAGCAGTTTTTATTTTTAGGTTTCACCCTGTTCTCTCCTATATAGATAGATGAATTTGGAACTCTAAATCCTACATGGTTTGTAGTAGCTCTTTGAAACTTGACAAAATAAAGGAGGTCTCAGTTTTGTCTCTATGATTTGTTTCCGCTTCATGAATCCCTAAACAGAGAAGGTGGAAAAGCACTTTCATGGAAGGGGTTGCCAAGCTTCCAAGAAATAACGATTTTCCGAAATACCAGCAAATATTTTTTACCCAATCTTAATGATACTTGGTGGTAAGGACAAGTACACAAATCCCACTTGGCTCACCAAATTCTGTTCTTCTAGGTTGAAGCATTCGTCTACAGTTGCAGTTTTTATTTTTAGGTTTTACTCTGTTCTCTCCTATATAGATAGATGAATATGGAACTGTAAATCCAACATGGTTTGTATTAGCTCTTTGAAACTTGACCAAATAAAGGAGGTCTCAATTTTGTCTCTATTATTTGTTTCCTCTTCAATTACCCTAGGCACCGACGGTGAAAAAGCACTTTCATTGAGAGGGATTGCCAAGCAATAAGAAATAACGATTTTCCGAATTACCAGGAAATATTTTTTCACCCAATGTTGATGATACTTGGTGGTAATGATCAGTACACAAAACCCACTTGGCTCACCAAATTTTGTTCTTCTACATTGAAGCGTTCGTCTACAGTAGCAGTTTTTATATTTAGGTTTCACTCTGTTCTCTCTTATATATATAGATGAATTTGGAACTCTAAATCCAACATGGTTTGTAGTAGCTCCTTGAAACTTGACAAAATAAAGGAGTTCTCAGTTTTGTCTCTATGGATTGTATCTTCTTTAAGTAGCCCTAGGCACTGACTGTGGAAAAGCACTTTCTTTGAGAGGCGTTGGCAAGCTTCTAAGAAATAACGAGTTTCCGAAATACCAGCAAATATTTTTTCACCCAATCTGGATGATACTTGGTGGTGATGATCAGTTCGCAAATCCCACTTGGCTCACCAAAAATTTGTTCTTCTAGGTTGAAGCGTTCGTCTACAGTAGCAATTTTTATATTTAGGTTCACTCTGTTCTCTCGTATATAGATAGATGATTTTGGAACTCTAAATCCAACATGGTTTGTAGTGGCTCTTTGAAATTTGACAAAATAAAGGAGTTCTCAGTTTTGTCTCTATGATTTGTTTCCGCTTCAAGCAGCCCTAAGCAGAGACTGTGGAAAAGCACTTTCATTGAGAGGGGTTGCCAAGCTTCCAAGAAATTACGAGTTTCCGAAATACCAGCAAATATTTTTTCACCCAATCTTGATGACACTTGGTGGTAATGATCAGTACACAAATCCTACTTGACTCACCAAATTTTGTTCTTCTAGGTTGATGCGTTCATTTTCACTAACAGTTTTTATTTTTTGGTTTCACTCTGTTCTCTCTTTATAGATAGATGAATTTGGAACTTTAAATCCAATATGGTTTCTAGTAGCTCTTTGAAACTTGACAAAATAAAGGAGTTCTCAGTTTTGTCTCTATGGTTTGTTTCCTCTTCAAATAGCCCTGGCACAGACTGTGGAAAAGCACTTTCATTGAGAGGGGTTGCCAAGCTTCTAAGAAATAACGTGTTCCCGAATTACCAGCAAATATTTTCTCACCCAATCTTGATGATTCTTGGTAGTGAAGATCGGTACACAAATCCCACTTGGCTCACCAAATTTTGTTCTTCTAGGTTGAAGCGTTCGTCTACAGTAGCAGTATTTATATTTAGGATTCACTCTGTTCTCTCCTATATAGATAGATGAATTTGAACTCTAAGTCAAATATGGTTTGTAGTAGCTCTTTGAAACTTGAAAAAATAAAGGAGTTCTCAGTTTTGTCTCTATGATTTGTTTCCGCTTCAAGCAGCCCTAAGCAGAGACTGTGGAAAAGCACTTTCATTGAGAGGGGTTGCCAAGCTTCTAAGAAATAACGAGTTTCCGAAATACCAGCAAATATTTTTTCACCCAATGTTGGTGATACTTGGTGGTACTGATCAGTACACAAATCCGACTTGGGTCACCAAAATTTGTTCTTGTAGGTTGAAGCGTTCGTCTACTGTAGCAGTATTTATATTTAGGTTTCCCTCTGTTCTCTCCTATATAGATAGATGAATTTGGAGCTCTAAATCCAACATGGTTTGCAGTAGCTCTTTGAAACTTGACAAAATAAAGTAGTTCTCAGTTTTGTCTCTATGTTTTGTTTCCTCTTCAAGTAGTCCTAGGCACAAACTGTGGAAAAGCACTTTCATTGAGAGGGGTTGCCAAGCTTCCAAGAAATTACGAGTTTCTGAAACACCAGCAAATATTTTTTCACCCAATCTTGATGATACTTGGTGGTAAGGACAAGTACATAAATCCCACTTGGCTCACCAAATTCTGTTCTTCTAGGTTGAAGGATTCGTCTACAGTTGTAGTTTTTATTTTTAGGTTTTACTCTCTTCTCTCCTATATAGATAGATGAATATGGAACTCTAAATCCAACATGGTTTGTAGTAGCTCTTTGAAACTTGACAAAATAAAGGAGTTCCAAGTTTTGTCTCCATTATGTGTTTCCTCTTCAATTAGCCGTAGGCGCCAACGGTGGAAAAGCACTTTCATTGAGAGGGGTTGCCAAGCAACAAGAAATAACGAGTTTCCGAAATACCAGCAAATATTTTTTCACCCAATCTTGATGATACTTGGTGGTAATGACCAGTACACAAATCCCACTCGGCTCACCAAATTTTGTTCTTCTAGTTTGAAGCATTCGTTTACAGTAGCAGTTTTTATTTTTAGGTTTCACCCTGTTCTCTCCTATATAGATAGATGAATTTGGAACTCTAAATCCTACATGGTTTGTAGTAGCTCTTTGAAACTTGACAAAATAAAGGAGGTCTCAGTTTTGTCTCTATGGATTGTATCCTCTTAAAGTAGCCCTAGGCACTGACTGTGGAAAAGCACTTTCATTGAGAGGGTTGCCAAGCTTCCAAGAAATTACGAGTTTCCGAAATACCAGCAAATATTTTTTCACCCAATCTTGATGATACTTGGTGGTAAGGACAAGTACATAAATGCCACTTGGCTCACCAAATTCTGTTCTTCTAGGTTGAAGGATTCATCTACAGTTGTAGTTTTTATTTTTAGGTTTTACTCTCTTCTCTCCTATATAGATAGATGAATATGGAACTCTAAATCCAACATGGTTTGTAGTAGCTCTTTGAAACTTGACAAAATAAAGGAGTTCTCAGTTTTGTCTCCATTATTTGTTTCCTCTTCAATTAGCCCTAGGCGCCGACGGTGGAAAAGCACTTTCATTGAGAGGGGTTGCCAAGCAATAAGAAATAACGAGTTTCCGAAATACCAGCAAATATTTTTTCACCCAATCTTGATGATACTTGGTGGTAATGATCAGTACACAAATCCCACTCAGCTCACCAAATTTTGTTCTTCTAGTTTGAAGCATTCGTTTACAGTAGCAGTTTTTATTTTTAGGTTTCACTCTGTTCTCTCCTGTATAGATAGAATAATTTGGAACTCTAAATCCTACATGGTTTGTAGTAGCTCTTTGAAACTTGACAAAATAAAGGAGGTCTCAGTTTTGTCTCTATGGATTGTATCCTCTTTAAGTAGCCCTAGGCACTGACTGTGGAAAAGCACTTTCTTTGAGAGGGGTTGCCAAGATTCCAAGAAATTATGAGTTTCCGAAATACCAACAAATATTTTTTTCACCCAATGTTGGTGATACTTGGTGGTAATGATCCGTACACAAATCCCACTTGGCTCACCAAATTTTGTTCTTCCAGGTTGAAACGTTCGTCTACAGTAGCAGTTTTTATGTTTAGGTTTCACTCTTTTCTCTGCTATGTAGATAGATGAATTTGGAACTCTAAATCCAACATGGTTTGTAGTGGCTCTTTGAAACTGACAAAATAAAGGAGTTCTCAGTTTTTTCTCTATGATTTGTTTCCTCTTCAAGTAGCCTTAAGCAGAGGCTGTGGAAAAGCACTTTCATTGTGAGGCGTTGCCAAGCTTCTAAGAAATAACGAGTTTCCGAAATACCAGCAAATATTTTTTCACCCAATCTTGATGAAACGTGGTGGTAATGACAAGTCCACAAATCCCACTTGGCTCACCAAATTTTATTCTTCTAGAGTTGAAGCGTTCGTTTGCAGTAGCAGTTTTTATTTTTAGGTCTCACTCTGTTCTTTCCTATATAGATAGTTGAATTTGGAACTCTAAATCCAACATGGTTTGTAGTAGCACTTTGAAACTTGACAAAATAAAAGAGGTCTCAGTTTTGTCGCTATGGATTGTTTCCTCTTTAAGTAGCCCTAGGCACTGACTGTGGAAAAGCACTTTCATTGAGAGGGGTTGCCAAGCTTCCAAGAAATTACGAGTTTCCGAAATACCAGCAAATATTTTTTTCACCCAATGTTGATGATACTTGGTGGTAATGATCAGTACACAAATCCCACTTGGCTCACCAAATTTTGTTCTTCTAGATTGAAGCGTTCATCTACAGTAGCAGTTTTTATATTAAGGTTTCACTCTGTTCTCTGCTATATAGGTAGATGAATTTGGAACTCTAAATCCAACATCATTTGTAGTAGCTCTTTGAAACTTTGCAAAATAAAAGAGTTCTCAGTTTTGTCTCTATGATTTCTTTCCGCTTCTAGTAGCCCTAAGCAGTGACTGTGGAAAAGCACTTTCATTGAGAGCGGTTGCCACGCTTCCAAGAAATTATGAGTTTCCGAAATACCAGGAAATATTTTTTCACCCAATCTTGATGGTACTTGCTGGTAATGATCAGTACACAAATCCCACTTGGCTCAACAAATTTTGTTCTTCTAGTTTGAAGCGTTCCTTTACAGTAGCAGTTTTTATATTTAGGTTTCACTCTGTTCTGTCCTATATAGATTGATGAATTGGAACTCTAATTCCTTTATGGTTTGTAGTAGCTCTTTGATACTTGACAAAATAAAGGAGGTCTCAGTTTTGTCTCTATGGATTGTTTCCTCTTTAAGTAGCCCTGGGCACTGACTGTGGAAAAGCACTTTCATTGAGAGGGCTTGCCAAGCTTCCAAGAAATTACGAGTTTCTGAAATACCAGCAAATATTTTCTTCACCCAATGTTGATGATACTTGATCGTAATGATCAGTACACAAATCCCACTCGGCTCACCAAATTTTGTTCTTCTAGTTTGAAGCAGTGTACAGTAGCAGTTTTTATTTTTAGGTTTCACTCTGTTCTCTCCTATATAGATAGATGAATTTGGAACTCTAAATCCTACATGGTTTGTAGTAGCTCTTTGAAACTTGACAAAATAAAGGAGGTCTCAGTTTTGTCTCTAGGGATTGTATCCTCTTTAAGTAGCCCTAGGCACTGACTGTGGAAAAGCACTTTCTTTGAGAGGGGTGGCCAAGCTTCCAAGAAATTATGAGTTTCCGAAATACCAGCAAATATTTTTTTCACCCAATGCTGATGATACTTGGTGGTAATGATCCGTACACAAATCCCACTTGGCTCACCAAATTTTATTCTTCTAGAGTTGAAGCGTTCGTCTACAGTATCAGTTTTTATGTTTAGGTTTCACTCTGTTCTCGGCTATATACATAGATGAATTTGGAACTCTAAATCCAACATGGTTTGTAGTGGCTCTTTGAAACTTGACAAAATAAAGGAGTTCTCAGTTTTGTCTCTATGGTTTGTTTCCTCTTCAAGTAGCCCTAGGCGCAGACAGTGGAAAAGCACTGTCATTGAGAGGGGTTGCCAAACTTCTAAGAAATAACGAGTTTCCCAAACACCAAATAATTTTTCACCCAATCTTGATGATACTTGGTGGTAATGATCAGTACAAAAATCCCACTTTGCTCACCAAATTTTGTTCTTCTAGGTTGAATTGGTCATCTACAGTATCAGTTTTTATATTTAGGTTTCACTCTGTTCTCTGCTATATAGATAGATGAATTTGGAACTCTAAATCCAACATGGTTTGTAGTAGCTTTTTGAAACTTGACAAAAGAAAGGAGTTCTCAGTTTTGTCTCTATGGTCTGTTTCCTCTTCAATTAGCCATGGGCACCGACGGTGGAAAAGCACTTTCATTGAGAGGGATTGCCAAGCTTCTAAGAAATAACGAGTTTCCGAAATACCAGCAAATATTTTTTCTCCCAAGGTTGATGATACGTGGTGGTAATGATCGGTACACAAATCCCACTTGGCTCACCAAATTTTGTTCTTCTAGGTTGAAGCGTTCGTCTACAGTAGTAGTTTTTATATTTAGGTTTCACTCTGTTCTCCCTATATAGATAGATGTATTTGGAACTCTAAATCCAACAAGGTTTGTAGTAGCTCTTTGAAACTTGACAAAATAAATGAGTTCTCAGGTTTGTCTCTATTATTTGTTTCCGCTTCAAATAGCGATAACCAGAGACTGTGGAAAAGCACTTTCATTGAGAGGTGTTGCCAAGCTTCCAAGAAATTACAAGTTTCCGAAATATCAGCAAATATTTTTTCACCCAATCGTGATGATACTTACAGGTAATGATCAGTACACAAATCCCACTTGGCTCACCAAATTTTGTTCTTCTAGGTTGAATTGTTCATCTACAGTAGCAGTTTTTATATTTAGGTTTCACTCTGTTCTCTCCAATATAGATAGATGAATTTCAAACTATAAATCCAACATGGTTTGTAGTAGCTCTTTGAAACTTGATAATATAAAGGAGTTCTCAGTTTTGTTTCTTTGGTTTGTTTCCTCTTCAAGTAGTCCTAGGCACAGACTGTTGAAAAGCACTTTCATTGAGTGGGGTTGCCAAGCTTCTAAGAAATATCGAGTTTCCGAAATACCAGCAAATATTTTTTCACCCAATCATGATGATACTTGGTGGTAATGATCAGTACACAAATCCCACTTGGCTCACCAAATTTTGTTCTTCTAGGTTGAATTGTTCATCTACAGTAGCAGTTTTTATATTTAGGTTTCACTCTGTTCTCTGCTATATAGATAGATGAATTTGGAACACTAAATCCAACATGGTTTGTAGTAGCTCTTTGAAACCTGACAAAAGAAAGGAGTTCTCAGTTTTGTCTCTACGGTCTGTTTCCTCTTCAATTATCCCTAGGCACCGACGGTGGAAAAGCACTTTCATTGAAAGGGGTTGCCAATCTTCCAAGAAATTACGATTTTCCGAAATACCAGCAAATATTTTTTCAACCAAAGTTGATGATACTACGTGGTAATGATCGGTACACAAACCCCACTTGGCTCACCAGATTTTGTTCTTCTAGGTTGAAGCGTTCGTCTACAGTAGCAGTTTTTATAATTAGTTTTCACTCTGTTCTCTGCTTTAAAGGCAGATGAATTTGGAACTCTAAATCCAACATCGTTTGTAGTAGCTCTGGGAAACTTGACAAAGTAAAGGAGTTCTCAGTTTTGTCTCTATGATTTGTTTCCACTTCAAGTAGCACTAGGCACAGACTGTGGAAAAGCACTTTCATTGAGAGGGGTTGCCAAGCTTCTAAAAAATAACGAGTTTCCGAAATACGAGCAAATATTTTTTCACCCAATATTGATGATACTTGGTGGTGAAGATTGGTACACAAATCCCACTTGGCTCACCAAATTTTGTTCTTCTGGGTTGAAGCGTTCGTCTACAGTAGCAGTTTTTACACTTAGGATTCACTCTGTACTCTCCTATATAGATAGGTGAATTTGGTACTCTAAATCCAATATGGTTTGTAGTAGCTCTTTGAAACTTGACAAAATAAAGGAGTTCTCAGTTTTGTCTCTATGATTTGTTTCCGCTTCAAGTAGGCCCAAGCAGAGACTGTGGAAAAGCATTTTCATTGAGAGGGGATGCCAAGCTTCCAAGAAATTAGGAGTTTCCGAAATACCAGCAAATATTTTTTCACCCAATCTTGATGATACTTGGTGGTGATGATCGGTACAAAAATCACACTTGGCTCACCAAATTTTGTTCTTCTATGTTGAAGCGTTCGTCTACAGTAGCAGTTTTTATATTTAGGTTTCACTCTGTTGTCTCCTATATAGACAGATGAATTTGGAACTCTAAATCCCCATATGGTTTGTAGTAGCTATTTGAAACTTGACAAAATAAAGGAGTTCTCAGTTTTGTCCCTATGATTTGTTTCCGACTCAAGTAGCCCTAACCAGAGACTGTGGAAAAGCACTTTAATTGAGAGGGGTTGCCAAGCTGCCAAGAAATTACGAGTTTCCGAAATACTAGCAAATATTTTTTCACCCAATCTTCATGATACTTGGGGGTAATGATCGGTACACAAATCCCACTTGGCTCACCAAATTTTGTTCTTCTAGGTTGAAGCGTTCGTCTACAGTAGCAGTTTTTATATTAAGGTTTCACTCTGTTCTCTGCTATATAGATAGATGAATTTGGAACTCTGAATCCAACATAGTTTGTAGTAGCTCTTTAAAACTTGACAAAATAAAGTAGTTTTCAGTTTTGTCTCTATGGTTTGTTTTCTCTTCAAGTAGCCCGAGGCACTGACTGTGGAAAAGCACTTTTTTGAGAGTGGTTGACAAGCTTCTAAGAAATAACGAGATTCCGATATACCAGCAAATAATTTTTCACCCAATCTTGATGATACTTGGTGGTGATGATCAGTACACAAATCCCACTTGGCTCACCAAATTTTGTTCTTCTAGGTTGAAGCGTTCGTCTAATGTAGCAATTTTTATATTTAGTATTCACTCTGTTATCTCCTATATAGATAGATGCACGTGGAACTCTAAATCCAACATGGTTTGCAGAAGATCTTTAAAACTTGACAAATTAAAGGAGTTCTCAGTTTTTTCTCTATGATTTTTATCCGCTTCAAGTAGCCCTAAGCAGAGACTGTAGAAAAGCACTTTCATTGAGAGGGGTTGCCAAGCTTACAAGAAATTACGAGTTTCCGAAATAACAGCAAATATTTTTTCATCCAATCTTGATGATACTTGGTGGTAATGACAAGTACACAAATCACACTTGGCTCACCAAATTTTTTTCTGCTAAGTTGTAGCGTCCGTTTACAGTAGCAGTTTTTATATTTAGGTTTCACTCTGTTCTCTGCTATATAGATAGATGAATTTGGAACTCTAAATCCAACATGGTTTGTAGTAGCTCTTTGAAACTTGAAAAAATAAATGAGTTCTCAGTTTTGTCTCTATGGTTTGTTTCCTCTTCAAGTAGCCCTAGGCACAGACGGTGGAAAAACACTTTAATTGAGAGGGGTTGCCAAACTTCTAAGAAACAATGATTTCCGAAATACCAGCAAATATTTTTTCAACCGAGGTTGATGATAGGTCGTGGTAATGATCGGTACACAAATCCCACTTGACTCACCAAATTTTGTTCTTCTAGGTTGAAGCGTTCGTCTACAGTAGCAGTTTTTATATTTAGGTTTCACTCTGTTCTCTGCTATATAGATAGATGAATTTGGAACACTAAATCCAACTTGGTTTGTAGTAGCTCTTTGAAACTTGACAAAATAAAGGAGTTCTCAGTTTTGTCTCTATGGTTTGTTTCCTCTTCAAGTAGCCCTAGGCACAGACGGTCTAAAAGCACTTTCATTGAGAGGGGTTGCCAAGCTTCTAAAAAATAACGAGTTTCCGAAATACGAGCAAATATTTTTTCACCCAATCTTGATGATACTTGGTGGTGAAGATCTGTACACAAATCCCACTTGGCTCACCAAATTTTGTTCTTCTAAGTTGAAGCGTTCGTCTACAGTAGCAGTTTTTATATTTAGGTTTCACTCTGTTCTCTCCTATATAGATAGATGAATTTGGAACTCTAAATCCATTATGGTTTGTAGTAGCTCTTTGAAACTTGACAAAATAAAGGAGTTCTCAGTTTTGTCTCTATGATTTGTTTCCGCTTCAAGTAGGCCCAAGCAGAGACTGTGGAAAAGCATTTTCATTGAAAGGGGTTGCCAAGCTTCCAAGAAACTACGAGTTTCCGAAATACCAGCAAATATTTTTTCACCCAAGGTTGATGATACTTGGTGGTAATGATCAGTACACAAATCCCACTTGGCTCACCAAATTTTGTTCTTCTAGGTTGAAGCGTTCGTCTACAGTAGCAGTTTTTAGGTTTAGGTTTCACTCTGTTCTCTGCTATATAGATAGATGAATTTATAACTCTAAATCCAACATGGTTTGTTGTGGCTCTTTGAAACTTGACAAAATAAAGGAGTTGTTCAGTTTTGTTTCTATAGTTGGTTTCCTCTTCAAGTAGCCCTAGGCACTGACTGTGGAAAAGCACTTACATTGAGAGGGGTTGCCAAGCTTCTAAGAAATAACGAGTTTCCGAAATACCAGCAAATATTTTTTCACCCAATCTTGATGATACTTGGTGATGATGATCGGTACAAAAATCCCACTTGGCTCACCAAATTTTGTTCTTCTAGTTTGAAGCGTTCGTCTACAGTAGCAGTTTTTATATTTAGGTTTCACTCTGTTCTCTGCTATATAGATAGATGAATTTGGAACACTAAATCCAACTTGGTTTGTAGTAGCTCTTTGAAACTTGACAAAATAAAGGAGTTCTCAGTTTTGTCTCTATGGTTTGTTTCCTATTCAAGTAGCCCTAGGCACAGACGGTCTAAAAGAACTTTCATTGAGAGGGGTTGCCAAGCTTCTAAAAAATAACGAGTTTCCGAAATACGAGGAAATATTTTTTCACCCAAACTTAGTGATACTTGGTGGTGAAGATCGGTACACAAATCCGACTTGGCTCACCAAATTTTGTTCTTCTAGGTTGAAGCGTTCGTCTACAGTAGCAGTTTTTATATTTAGGTTTCACTCTGTTCTCTCCTATATAGATAGATGAATTTGGAACTCTAAATCCATTATGGTTTGTAGTAGCTCTTTGAAACTTGACAAAATAAAGGAGTTCTCAGTTTTGTCTCTATGATTTGTTTCCGCTTCAAGTAGGCCCAAGCAGAGACTGTGGAAAAGCATTTTCATTGAAAGGGGTTGCCAAGCTTCCAAGAAATTACGAGTTTCCGAAATACCAGCAAATATTTTTTCACCCAAGGTTGATGATACTTGGTGGTAATGATCAGTACACAAATCCCACTTGGCTCACCAAATTTTGTTCTTCTAGGTTGAAGCGTTCGTCTACAGTAGCAGTTTTTAGGTTTACGTTTCACTCTGTTCTCTGCTATATAGATAGATGAATTTATAACTCTAAATCCAACATGGTTTGTTGTGGCTGTTTGAAACTTGACAAAATAAAGGAGTTGTTCAGTTTTGTTTCTATAGTTGGTTTCCTCTTCAAGTAGCCCTAGGCACTGACTGTGGAAAAGCACTTACATTGAGAGGGGTTGTCAAGCTTCTAAGAAATAACGAGTTTCCGAAATACCAGCAAATATTTTATCACCCAATCTTGATGATACTTGGTGGTGATGATCAGTACAAAAATCCCACTTGGCTCACCAAATTTTGTTCTTCTAGGTTGAAGCGTTCGTCTACAGTAGCAGTTTTTATATTTAGGTTTCACTCTGTTCTCTGCTATATAGATAGATGAATTTGGAACACTAAATCCAACTTGGTTTGTAGTAGCTCTTTGAAACTTGACAAAATAAAGGAGTTCTCAGTTTTGTCTCTATGGTTTGTTTCCTCTTCAAGTAGCCCTAGGCACAGACGGTCTAAAAGCACTTTCATTGAGAGGGGTTGCCAAGCTTCTAAAAAATAACGAGTTTCCGAAATACGAGCAAATATTTTTCACCCAATCTTGATGATACTTGGTGGTGAAGATCGGTACACAAATCCCACTTGGCTCACCAAATTTTGTTCTTCTAGTTTGAAGCGTTCGTCTACAGTAGCAGTTTTTATATTTAGGTTTCACTCTGTTCTCTCCTATATAGATAGATAAATTTGGAACTCTAAATCCATTATGGTTTGTAGTAGCTCTTTGAAACTTAACAAAATAAAGGAGTTCTCAGTTTTGTCTCTATGATTTGTTTCCGCTTCAAGTAGGCCCAAGCAGAGACTGTAGAAAAGCATTTTCATTGAAAGGGGTTGCCAAGCTTCCAAAAAATTACGAGTTTCCGAAATACCAGCAAATATTTTTTCACCCAAGGTTGATGATACTTGGTGGTAATGATCAGTACACAAATCCCACTTGGCTCACCAAATTTTGTTCTTCTAGGTTGAAGCGTTCATCTACAGTAGCAGTTTCTAGGTTTAGGTTTCACTCTGTTCTCTGCTATATAGATAGATGAATTTATAACTCTAAATCCAACATAGTTTGTAGTAGCTCTTTAAAACTTGACAAAATAAAGTAGTTTTCAGTTTTGTCTCTATGGTTTGTTTTCTCTTCATGTAGCCCTAGGCACTGACTGTGGAAAAGCACTTTTTTGAGAGTGGTTGCCAAGCTTCTAAGAAATTACGAGATTCCGAAATACCAGCAAATATTTTTTCACCCAATCTTGATGATACTTGGTGGTGATGATCAGTACACAAATCCCACTAGGCTCACCAAATTTTGTTCTTCTAGGTTGAAGTGTTCGTCTAATGTAGCAATTTTTATATTTAGTATTTTCTCTGTTATCTCCTATATAGATAGATGCACGTGGAACTCTAAATCCAACATGGTTTGCAGAAGATCTTTAAAACTTGACAAAAAAAGGAGTTCTCAGTTTTTTCTCTATGATTTTTCTCCGCTTCAAGTAGCCCTAAGCAGAGACTGTGGAAAAGCACTTTCTTTGAGAGGGGTTGCCAAGCTTCCAAGAAATTACGAGTTTCCTAAATAACAGCAAATATTTTTTCATCCAATCTTGATGATACTTGGTGGTAATGACAAGTACACAAATCACACTTGGCTCAGCAAATTTTGTTCTGCTAAGTTGTAGCGTTCGTTTACAGTAGCAGTTTTTATATTTAGGTTTCACTCTGTTCTCTGCTATATAGATATATGAATTTGGAACTCTAAATCCAACATGGTTTGTAGTAGCACTTTGAAACTTGACAAAATAAATGAGTTCTCAGTTTTGTCTCTATGGTTTGTTGCCTCTTCAAGTAGCCCTAGGCACAGACGGTGGAAAAACACTTTAATTGAGAGGGGTTGCCAAACTTCTAAGAAACAACGATTTCCGAAATACCAGCAAATATTTTTTCAACCGAGGTTGATGATACGTGGTGGTAATGATTGGTACACAAATCCCACTTTTCTCACCAAATTTTGTTCTTCTAGGTTGAAGCGTTCGTCTACAGTAGCAGTTTTTAGGTTTAGGTTTCACTCTGTTCTCTCCTATATAGATAGATGAATTTGGAACTCTAAATCCATTATGGTTTGTAGTAGCTCTTTGAAACTTGACAAAATAAAGGAGTTCTCAGTTTTGTCTCTATGATTTGTTTCCGCTTCAAGTAGGCCCAAGCAGAGACTGTGGAAAAGCATTTTCATTGAAAGGGGTTGCCAAGCTTCCAAGAAATTACGAGTTTCCGAAATACCAGCAAATATTTTTTCACCCAAGGTTGATGATACTTGGTGGTAATGATCAGTACACAAATCCCACTTGGCTCACCAAATTTTGTTCTTCTAGGTTGAAGCGTTCGTCTACAGTAGCAGTTTTTAGGTTTAGGTTTCACTCTGATCTCTGCTATATAGATAGATGAATTTATAACTCTAAATCCAACATGGTTTGTTGTGGCTCTTTGAAACTTGACAAAATAAAGGAGTTGTTCAGTTTTGTTTCTATAGTTGGTTTCCTCTTCAAGTAGCCCTAGGCACTGACTGTGGAAAAGCACTTACATTGAGAGGGGTTGCCAAGCTTCTAAGAAATAACGAGTTTCCGAAATACCAGCAAATATTTTTTCACCCAATCTTGATGATACTTGGTCGTGATGATCGGTACAACAATCCTACTTGGCTCACCAAATTTTGTTCTTCTAGGTTGAAGCGTACGTCTACAGTAGCAGTTTTTATATTTAGGTTTCACTCTGTTCTCTGCTATATAGATAGATGAATTTGGAACACTAAATCCAACTTGGTTTGTAGTAGCTCTTTGAAACTTGACAAAATAAAGGAGTTCTCAGTTTTGTCTCTATGGTTTGTTTCCTCTTCAAGTAGCCCTAGGCACAGACGGTCTAAAAGCACTTTCATTGAGAGGGGTTGCCAAGCTTCTAAGAAATAACGAGTTTCCGAAATACAAGCAAATATTTTTTTCAACCGAGGTTGATGATACGTGGTGGTAATGATTGGTACACAAATCCCACTTGGGTCACCAAATTTTGTTCTTCTAGGTTGAAGCGTAGGTCTACAGTAGCAGTTTTTATATTTAGGTTTCACTCTGTTCTCTGCTATATAGATAGATGAATTTGGATCTCTAAATCCAACATGCTTTGTAGTAGCTTTTTGAACTTGAAAAAAGAAAGGAGTTCTCAGTTTTGTCTCTATGATTTGTTTCCGCTTCAAGTAGCCCTAAGCAGAGACTGTGGAAAAGCACTTTCATTGAGAGGGGTTGCCATCTTCTGAGAAAAAACGTGTTTCCGAAATACCAGCAAATATTTTTTCACGCAATCTTGATGACACTTTGTGGTAATGATCACTACACAAATCACACTTGGCTCACCAAATTTTGTTCTTCTAGGTTGAATCGTTCGTTTACATTAGCAGTTTTTATTTTTAGGTTTCACTCTGTTCTCTGCTATAAAGACAGATGAATTTGAAACTCTAAATCCAACATGGTTTGTAGTAGCTCTTTGAAACTTGACAAAATAAAGGAGTTCTCAGTTTTGTCTCTATGATTTGTTTCCGCTTCATGTAGCCCTAGGCACAGACTGTGGAAAAGCACTTTCATTGAGAGGGGTTGCCAACTTCTAAAAAATAACGAGTTTCCGAAATACGAGCAAATATTTTTTCACCCAATCTTGATGATACTTGGTGGTGAAGATCGGTACACAAATCCCACTTGGCTCACCAAATTTTGTTCTTCTAGGTTGAAGCGTTCGTCTACAGTAGCAGTTTTTATATTTAGGTTTCACTCTGTTCTCTGCTATATAGATAGATGAATTTGGAACTCTAAATCCAATATGGTTTGTAGTAGCTTTTTGAAACTTGACAAAATAAAGGAGTTCCCAGTTTTGTCTCTATGATTTGTTTCCGCTTCAAGTAGGCCCAAGCAGCGACTGTGGAAAAGCATTTTCATTGAGAGGGGTTGCCAAGCTTCCGAGAAATTACGAGTTTCCGAAATACCAGCAAATATTTTTTCACCCAAGGTTGATGATACTTGGTGGTGATGATCAGTTCACAAATCCCACTAGGCTCACCAAATTTTGTTCTTCTAGGTTGAAGCGTTCGTCTACAGTAGCAGTTTTTATATTTAGGTTTCACTCTGTTCTCTGCTATATAGGTAGATGAATTTGGAACACTAAATCCAACTTGGTTTGTAGTAGCTCTTTGAAACTTGACAAAATAAAGGAGTTCTCAGTTTTGTCTCTATGGTTTGGTTCCTCTTCAAGTAGCCCTAGGCACAGACGGTCTAAAAGCACTTTCATTGAGAGGGGTTGCCAAGCTTCTAAAAAATAACGAGTTTCCGAAATACGAGCAAATATTTTTTCACCCAATCTTGATGATACTTGGTGGTGAAGATCGGTACACAAATCCCACTTGGCTCACCAAATTTTGTTCTTCTAGGTTGAAGCGTTCGTCTACAGTAGCAGTTTTTAGGTTTAGGTTTCACTCTGTTCTCTGCTATATAGATAGATGAATTTATAACTCTAAATCCAACATGGTTTGTTTTGGCTCTTTGAAACTTGACAAAATAAAGGAGTTGTTCAGTTTTGTTTCTATAGTTGGTTTCCTCTTCAAGTAGCCCTAGGCACTGACTGTGGAAAAGCACTTACATTGAGAGGGTTTGCCAAGCTTCCAAGAAATTACGAGTTTCCGAAATAACAGCAAATATTTTTTCATCCAATCTTGATGATACTTGGCGGTAATGACAAGTACACAAATCACACTTGGCTCACCAAATTTTGTTCTGCTAAGTTGTAGCGTTCGTTTACAGTAGCAGTTTTTATATTTAGGTTTCACTCTGTTCTCTGCTATATAGATAGATGAATTTGGAACACTAAATCCAACTTGGTTTGTAGTAGCTCTTTGAAACTTGACAAAATAAAGGAGTTCTCAGTTTTGTCTCTATGATTTGTTTCCGCATCAAGTAGGCCCAAGCAGAGACTGTGGAAAACCACTTTCATTGAGAGGGGTTGCAAAGCTTCCAAGAAATTACGAGTTTCCGAAATACCAGCAAATATTTTTTCACCCAATCTTGATGATACTTGGTGGTAATGATCCGTCCACAAATCCCACTTGGCTCACCAAATTTTGTTCTTCTAGGTTGAAGCGTTTGTCTACAGTAGCAGTTTTTAGGTTTAGGTTTTACTCTGTTGTCTGCTGTATAGATAGATGAATTTATAACTCTAAATCCAACATGGTTTGTTGTGCCTCTTTGAAACTTCACAAAATAAAGGAGTTGTTCAGTTTTGTTTCTATAGTTGGTTTCCTCTTCATGTAGCCCTAGGCACTGACTGTGGAAAAGCACTTACATTGAGAGGGGTTGCCAAGCTTCTAAGAAATAACGAGTTTCCGAAATACCAGCAAATATTTTTTCACCCAATCTTGATGATACTTGGTGGTGATGATCGGTACAAAAATCCCACTTGGCTCACCAAATTTTGTTCTTCTAGGTTGAAGCGTTCGTCTACAGTAGCAGTTTTTATATTTAGGTTTCACTCTGTTCTCTGCTATATAGATAGATGAATTTGGAACACTAAATCCAACTTGGTTTGTAGTAGCTCTTTGAAACTTGACAAAATAAAGGAGTTCTCAGTTTTGTCTCTATGGTTTGTTTCCTCTTCAAGTAGCCCTAGGCACAGACGGTCTAAAAGCACTTTCATTGAGAGGGGTTGCCAAGCTTCTAAGAAATAACGAGTTTCCGAAATACCAGCAAATATTTTTTCACCCAATCTTGATGATACTTGGTGGTGATGATCGGTACAAAAATCCCACTTGGTTCACCAAATTTTGTTCTTCTAGGTTGAAGCGTTCGTCTACAGTAGCAGTTTTTATATTTAGGTTTCACTCTGTTCTCTCCTATATAGACAGATGAATTTGGAACTCTAAATCCAATATGGTTTGTAGTAGCTATTTGAAACTTGACAAAATAAAGGAGTTCTCAGTTTTTTCCCTATGATTTGTTTCTGCTTCAAGTAGCCCTAACCAGAGACTGTGGAAAAGCACTTTAATTGAGAGGGGTTGCCAAGCTTCCAAGAAATTACGAGTTTCCGAAATACCAGCAAATATTTTTTCACCCAATCTTCATGATACTTGGTGGTGATGATCAGTACACAAATCCCACTTGGCTCACCAAATTTTGTTCTTCTAGGTTGAAGCGTTCGTCTAATGTAACAATTTTTATATTTAGTATTCACTCTGTTATCTCCTATATAGATAGATGCATGTGGAACTCTAAATCCAACATGGTTTGCAGAAGATCTTTAAAACTTGACAAAATAAAGGAATTCTCAGTTTTTTCTCTATGATTTTTATCCGCTTCAAGTAGCCCTAAGCAGAGACTGTGGAAAAGCACTTTCATTGAGAGGGGTTGCCAAGCATCCAAGAAATTACGAGTTTCCGAAATAACAGCAAATATTTTTTCATCCAATCTTGATGATACTTGGTGGTAATGACAAGTACACAAATCACACTTGGCTCACCAAATTTTGTTCTGCTAAGTTGTAGCGTCCGTTTACAGTAGCAGTTTTTATATTTAGGTTTCACTCTGTTCTCTGCTATATAGATAGATGAATTTGGAACTCTAAATTCAACATGGTTTGTAGTTGCTCTTTGAAACTTGAAAAAAGAAAGGAGTTCTCCGTTTTGTCTCTATGGTTTGTTTCCACTTAAGTAGCCCTATGCACAGACTGTGGAAAAGCACTTTCATTGTGAGGGGTTGCCAAGCTTCTAAGAAATAATGAGTTTCTAAAATACCAGCAAATATTTTTTCACACAATCTTGATGATACTTGGTGGTAATGATCTGTACAAAAATCCCACTTGGCTCACCAAATATTGTTCTTCTAGGTTGAAGCGTTCTTCTACAGTAGCTGTTTTTAATATTTAGGTTTCACTCTGTTCTCTCCTGTATAGATAGATAAATTTGGTACTCTAAATCCAACTAGGTGTGTAATAGCTCTTTGAAAATTGACAAAATAAAGGAGTTCTCAGTTTTGTATCTATGATTTGTTTCTGCTTCATGTAGCCCTAAGCAGAGACTGTGGAAAAGCACTTTCATTGAAAGGGGTTGCCAAGCTTCCAAGAAACTATGAGTTTTTGAAACACCAGCATATATTTTTTCACCCAATGTTGATGATACGTGGTGGTCATGACAAGTACACAAATCCCACTTGGCTCACTAAATTTTGTTCTTCTAGGTTGAAGCGTTCGTTTACAGTAGCAGTTTGTATTTTTAGGTTTCACTCTGTTATCTCCTATATAGATAGATGAATTTGGAGCTCTAAATCCAACATGGTTTGTAGTAGCTCTTTGAAACTTGACAAAATAAAGGAGTTCTCAGTTTTGTTTCTATGGTTTGTATCCTCTTCAAGTTGCCCTAGGCACAGACTCTGGAAAAGCACTTTCATTGAGATGGGTTGCCAAGCTTCTAAGATAACGAGTTTCCGAAATACCAGCAAATATTTTTTCACCCAATCTTGATGATACGTGGTGGTAATAACAGTCCACAATCCCACTTGGCTCACCTAATTCTCTTCTTCTATGTTGAAGCTTTCGTTTACAGTAGCAGTTTGTATTTTTAGGTTTCACTCTGTTCTCTCCTATATAGATAGATGAATTTGGAACTCTAAATCCAACATGGTTTGTAGTAGCTCTTTGAAACTTGACAAAATAAAGGAGTTCTCAGTTTTCTCTCTACGATTTGTTTCCACTTCATGTAGTCCTAAGCAGAGAATGTGGAAAAGCACTTTCATTGAAAGGGCTTGCCAAGCATCCAAGAAATTACGAATATCTGAAAAACCAGCAAATATTTTTTCACCTAATGTTGATGATACTTCGTGGTAATGATCAGTACACAAATCCTACTTGGCTCACCAAATTTTGTTCTTCTAGGTTGAAGCGTTCGTCTACAGTAGCAGTTTTTATATTTAGGTATCATTCTGTTCTCTCCTATATAAATAGATGAATTTGGAACACTTAATTTAACATGGTGTGTAATAGCTCTTTGAAACTTGACAAAAAAAAGGAGTTCTCAGTTTTGTCTCTATGGTTTGTTTCCTCTTCATGTAGCCCTAGGCTCAGACTGTGGAAAAGCACTTTCATTGAGAGGGGTTGCCAAGCATCCAAGAAATTACGAATTTCTGAAATACCAGCAAATATTTTTTCACCCAATGTTGATGATACGTGGTGGTAATGACAAGTACACAAATCCCACTTGTCTCACCATATTTTGTTCTTCTAGGTTGAAGCGTTCGTTTACAGTACCAGTATTTATTTTTAGGTTTCACTCTGTTCTCTCCTATATAGATAGATGAATTTGGAACTCTAAATCCAACTTGGTTTGTAGTAGCTCTTTGAAACTTGACAAAATAAAGGAGTTCTCCGTTTTGTCTCTATGGTTTGTTTCCACTTAAAGTAGCCCTATGCACAGACTGTGGAAAAGCACTTTCATTGTGAGGGGTTGCCAAGCTTCTAAGAAATAATGAGTTTCTAAAATACCAGCAAATATTTTTTCACACAATCTTGATGATACTTCGTGGTAATGATCTGTACAAAAATCCCACTTGGCTCACCAAATATTGTTCTTCTAGGTTGAAGCGTTCTTCTATAGTAGCTGTTTTTAATATTTAGGTTTCACTCTGTTCTCTCCTGTATAGATAGATAAATTTGGTACTCTAAATCCAACTAGGTGTGTAATAGCTCTTTGAAAATTGACAAAATAAAGGAGTTCTCAGTTTTGTATCTATGATTTGTTTCCGCTTCATGTAGCCCTAAGCAGAGGCTGTGGAAAAGCACTTTCATTGAAAGGGGTTGCCAAGCTTCCAAGAAACTATGAGTTTTTGAAACACCAGCATATATTTTTTCACCCAATGTTGATGATACGTGGTGGTCATGACAAGTACACAAATCCCACTTGGCTCACTAAATTTTGTTCTTCTAGGTTGAAGCGTTCGTTTACAGTAGCAGTTTGTATTTTTAGGTTTCACTCTGTTATCTCCTATATAGATAGATGAATTTGGAGCTCTAAATCCAACATGGTTTGTAGTAGCTCTTTGAAACTTGACAAAATAAAGGAGTTCTCAGTTTTGTTTCTATGGTTTGTATCCTCTTCAAGTTGCCCTAGGCACAGACTCTGGAAAAGCACTTTCATTGAGATGGGTTGCCAAGCTTCTAAGATAACGAGTTTCCGAAATACCAGCAAATATTTTTTCACCCAATCTTGATGATACGTGGTGGTAATAACAGTCCACAATACCACTTGGCTCACCTAATTCTCTTCTTCTATGTTGAAGCTTTCGTTTACAGTAGCAGTTTGTATTTTTAGGTTTCACTCTGTTCTCTCCTATATAGATAGATGAATTTGGAACTCTAAATCCAACATGGTTTGTAGTAGCTCTTTGAAACTTGACAAAATAAAGGAGTTCTCAGTTTTCTCTCTACGATTTGTTTCCACTTCATGTAGTCCTAAGCAGAGAATGTGGAAAAGCACTTTCATTGAAAGGGCTTGCCAAGCATCCAAGAAATTACGAATATCTGAAAAACCAGCAAATATTTTTTCACCTAATGTTGATGATACTTCGTGGTAATGATCAGTACACAAATCCTACTTGGCTCACCAAATTTTGTTCTTCTAGGTTGAAGCGTTCGTCTACAGTAGCAGTTTTTATATTTAGGTATCATTCTGTTCTCTCCTATATAAATAGATGAATTTGGAACACTTAATTTAACATGGTGTGTAATAGCTCTTTGAAACTTGACAAAAAAAAGGAGTTCTCAGTTTTGTCTCTATGGTTTGTTTCCTCTTCATGTAGCCCTAGGCTCAGACTGTGGAAAAGCACTTTCATTGAGAGGGGTTGCCAAGCATCCAAGAAATTACGAATTTCTGAAATACCAGCAAATATTTTTTCACCCAATGTTGATGATACGTGGTGGTAATGACAAGTACACAAATCCCACTTGTCTCACCATATTTTGTTCTTCTAGGTTGAAGCGTTCGTTTACAGTACCAGTATTTATTTTTAGGTTTCACTCTGTTCTCTCCTATATAGATAGATGAATTTGGAACTCTAAATCCAACTTGGTTTGTAGTAGCTCTTTGAAACTTGACAAAATAAAGGAGTTCTCCGTTTTGTCTCTATGGTTTGTTTCCACTTAAAGTAGCCCTATGCACAGACTGTGGAAAAGCACTTTCATTGTGAGGGGTTGCCAAGCTTCTAAGAAATAATGAGTTTCTAAAATACCAGCAAATATTTTTTCACACAATCTTGATGATACTTCGTGGTAATGATCTGTACAAAAATCCCACTTGGCTCACCAAATATTGTTCTTCTAGGTTGAAGCGTTCTTCTATAGTAGCTGTTTTTAATATTTAGGTTTCACTCTGTTCTCTCCTGTATAGATAGATAAATTTGGTACTCTAAATCCAACTAGGTGTGTAATAGCTCTTTGAAAATTGACAAAATAAAGGAGTTCTCAGTTTTGTATCTATGATTTGTTTCCGCTTCATGTAGCCCTAAGCAGAGGCTGTGGAAAAGCACTTTCATTGAAAGGGGTTGCCAAGCTTCCAAGAAACTATGAGTTTTTGAAACACCAGCATATATTTTTTCACCCAATGTTGATGATACGTGGTGGTCATGACAAGTACACAAATCCCACTTGGCTCACTAAATTTTGTTCTTCTAGGTTGAAGCGTTCGTTTACAGTAGCAGTTTGTATTTTTAGGTTTCACTCTGTTATCTCCTATATAGATAGATGAATTTGGAGCTCTAAATCCAACATGGTTTGTAGTAGCTCTTTGAAACTTGACAAAATAAAGGAGTTCTCAGTTTTGTTTCTATGGTTTGTATCCTCTTCAAGTTGCCCTAGGCACAGACTCTGGAAAAGCACTTTCATTGAGATGGGTTGCCAAGCTTCTAAGATAACGAGTTTCTGAAATACCAGCAAATATTTTTTCACCCAATCTTGATGATACGTGGTGGTAATAACAGTCCACAATACCACTTGGCTCACCTAATTCTCTTCTTCTATGTTGAAGCTTTCGTTTACAGTAGCAGTTTGTATTTTTAGGTTTCACTCTGTTCTCTCCTATATAGATAGATGAATTTGGAACTCTAAATCCAACATGGTTTGTAGTAGCTCTTTGAAACTTGACAAAATAAAGGAGTTCTCAGTTTTCTCTCTACGATTTGTTTCCACTTCATGTAGTCCTAAGCAGAGAATGTGGAAAAGCACTTTCATTGAAAGGGCTTGCCAAGCATCCAAGAAATTACGAATATCTGAAAAACCAGCAAATATTTTTTCACCTAATGTTGATGATACTTCGTGGTAATGATCAGTACACAAATCCTACTTGGCTCACCAAATTTTGTTCTTCTAGGTTGAAGCGTTCGTCTACAGTAGCAGTTTTTATATTTAGGTATCATTCTGTTCTCTCCTATATAAATAGATGAATTTGGAACACTTAATTTAACATGGTGTGTAATAGCTCTTTGAAACTTGACAAAAAAAAGGAGTTCTCAGTTTTGTCTCTATGGTTTGTTTCCTCTTCATGTAGCCCTAGGCTCAGACTGTGGAAAAGCACTTTCATTGAGAGGGGTTGCCAAGCATCCAAGAAATTACGAATTTCTGAAATACCAGCAAATATTTTTTCACCCAATGTTGATGATACGTGGTGGTAATGACAAGTACACAAATCCCACTTGTCTCACCATATTTTGTTCTTCTAGGTTGAAGCGTTCGTTTAAAGTACCAGTATTTATTTTTAGGTTTCACTCTGTTCTCTCCTATATAGATAGATGAATTTGGAACTCTAAATCCAACTTGGTTTGTAATAGCTCTTTGAAACTTGACAAAATAAAGGAGTTCTCAGTTTTGTCTCTATGGTTTGTTTCCTTTCAAGTAGCCCTAAGCACAGACTGTGGAAAAGCACTTTCATTGAGAGGGGTTCCCAAGCTTCTAAGAAATAACGAGTTTCCGAAATACCAGCAAATATTTTTTCACCCAAACTTGATGATACTTGGTGGTAATGATCGGTACACAAATCCCACTGGACTCACTAAATTTTGTTCTTCTAGGTTGAAGAATTCGTTTACAGTAGCAGTTTATATTTTTAGGTTCCCTCTGTTCTATCCTATATAGATAGATGAATTTGGAACTCTAAATCCAACATGGTTTGTAGTAGCTCTTTGAAACTTGACAAAATAAAGGTGTAATCAGGTTTGTCTCTATGGTTTGTTTCCTCTTCAAGTAGCCCTAGGCACAGACTGTGGAAAAGCACTTTCATTTAGACGGGTTGCCAAGCTTCTAGAAATAACGAGTTTCCGAAACACCAGCAAATATTTTTTCACCTAATGTTGATGATACTTGGTGGTAATGATTAGTACACAAATCCCACTTGGCTCACCAAATTTTGTTCTTCCAGGTTGAAGCGTTCGTCTACAGTAGCAGTTTTTTTTTTTATAGGTTTCACTCTGTTCTCTCCTATATAGATAGGTGAATTTGGAACTCTAAATCCAACATGGTGTCTAATTGCTCTTTGAAAATTGACAAAATAAAGGAGTTTTCAGTTTTGTCTCTACTATTTGTTTCCGATTCATGTAGCCCAAAGCAGAGACTGTGGAAAAGCTCTTTCAATGAAAGGGGTTGCCAAGCTTCCCCGAAATTACGAGTTTCCGGAATACCAGCAAATATTTTTTCACCCAATCTTGATGATACTTGGTGGTAATGATCTGTACAAAAATCCCACTTGGCTCACCAAATTTTGTTCTTCTAGGTTGAAGCGTTCGTCTACAGTAGCAGTTTTTAAATTTAGGTTTCACTCTGTTCTCTCCTATATAGATAGATGAATTTGGAACTCTAAATTCAACATGGTTTGTAGTAGTTCTTTGAAACATGACAAAATAAAGGAGTTCTCCGTTTTGTCTCTATGGTTTGTTTTCACTTCAAGGAGCCCTATGCACAGACTGTGGAAAAGCACTTTCATTGAGAGGGGTTGCCAAGCTTCTAAATAATAATGAGTTTCTGAAATACCAGCAAATATTTTTTTCACACAATCTTGATGATACTTGGCGGTAATGATCTGTACAAAAATCCCACTTGGCTCAAGAAATATTGTTCCTCTAGGTTGAATTGTTCTTCTACAGTAGCAGTTTTTAATATTTAGGTTTCACTCTGTTCTCTCCTGTATAGATAGATAAATTTGGTACTCTAAATCCAACTAGGTGTGTAATAGCTCTTTGAAAATTGACAAAATAAAGGAGTTCTCAGTTTTGTATCTATGATTTGTTTCCGCTTCATGTAGCCCTAAGCAGAGACTGTGGAAAAGCACTTTCATTGAAAGGGGTTGCCAAGCTTCCAAGAAACTATGAGTTTTTGAAACACCAGCATATATGTTTTCACCCAATGTTGATGATACGTGGTGGTCATGACAAGTACACAAATCCCACTTGGCTCACCAAACTTTGTTCTTCTAGGTTGAAGCATTGGTTTACAGTAGCAGTTTTTATTTTTAGGTTTCACTCTGTTCTCTCCTATATAGATAGATGAATTTGGAACCCTAAATCCAACATGGTTTGTAGTAGCTCTTTGAAACTTGACAAAATAAAGGAGTTCTCAGTTTTTTTTCTATGATTTGTTTACGCTTCATGTAGCCCTGAGCAGAGACTGTGGAAAACCACTTTTATTGAAAGGGGTTGCCAAGCTTCCAAGAAATTACGAGTTTCCGAAATACCAGCATATATATTTTCACCCAATGTTGATGATACGTGGTGGTAATGACAAGTACACAAATATCACTTGGCTCACCAAATTTTGTTCTTCTAGGTTGAAGCGTTCGTTTACAGTAGCAGTTTTTATTTTTAGGTTTCGCTCTGTTGTCTCCTATATAGATAGATGAATTTGGAACTCTAAATCCAACATGGTTTGTAGTAGCTCTTTGAAGCTTGACAAAATAAAGTAGTTCTCAGTTTTCTCTCTATGATTTGTTTCCACTTCATGTAGCCCTAAGCACAGACTGTGGAAAAGCACTTTCATTGAAAGGGCTTCCCAAGCATCCAAGAAATTACGAATTTCTGAAAAACCAGCAAATATTTTTTCACCCAATATTGATGATACGTGGTGGTAATGAGAAGTACACAAATCCCACTTGGCTCACCAAATTTTGTTCTTCTAGGTTGAAGCGTTCGTTTACAGTAGCATTTTTTATTTTTAGGTTTCACTCTGTTCTCTCCAATATAGATAGAAGAATTTGGAACTCTAAATCCAACATGGTTTGTAGTAGCTCTTTGAAACTTGAAAAAATAAAGGAGTTCTCAGGTTGGTCTCTATGGTTTGTTTTCTCTTCAACTAGCCCTAGGCACAGACTGTGGAAAGCACTTTAATTTAGAGGGGTTGCCAAGCGTTTAAGAAAACGAGTTTCCGAAATACCAGCAAATATTTTTTCACCCAATCTTGATGATACTTGGTGGTAATGATCAGTACACAAATCCCACTTGGCTCACCAAATTTTCTTCTTCTAGGTTGAAGCGTTCGTTTACAGTAGCAGTATTTATTTTTAGGTTTCACTCAGTTCTCTCCTATATAGATAGATGAATTTGGAACTCTAAATCCAACTTGGTTTGTAGTAGCTCTTTGAAACTTGACAAAATAAAGGAGTTCTCAGTTTTGTCTCTATGGTTTGTTTCCTTTCAATTAGCCCTACGCACAGACTGTGGAAAAGCACTTTCATTGAGAGGGGTTGCCAAGCTTCTAAGAAATAACGAGTATCCGAAATACCAGGAAATATTTTTTCACCCAAACTTGATGATACTTGTTGGTAATGATCGGGACACAAATCCCACTTGACTCACCAAATTTTGTTCTTCTAGGTTGAAGCATTCATTTACAGTAGCAGTTTATATTTTTAGGATCCCTCTGGTCTCTCCTATATACATAGATGAATTTGGAACTCTAAATCCAACATGGTTTGTACTAGCTATTTGAAACTTGACAAAGTAAAGGAGTTCTCAGTTTTGTCTCTATGATTTGTTCCTGCTTCATGTAGCTCTAAGCAGAGACTGTGGAAAAGCACTTTCATTAAAACGGTTGCCAAGCTTCCAAGAAATTATGAGTTTAAGACATATCAGCAAATATTTTTTCACCCATTGTTGATGATACGTGGTGGTAATGACAAGTACACAAATCCCACTTGGCTCAATAAATTTTGTTCTTCTAGGTTGAAGAGTACGTTTTCAGTAGCAGTTTTTATTTTTAGGTTTCACTCTGTTCTCTCCTATATAGATAGATAAATTTGGATCTCTAAATCCAACATGGTTTGTAGTAGCTCTTTGAAACTTGACAAAATAAAGGAGTTCTCATTTTTGTCTCTATGTTTTGTTTCCTCTTCAAGTAGCCCTAGGCACAGACTGTGGAAAAGCACTTTCATTGAGATGGGTTGCCAAGCTTCTAAGAAATAACGAATTTCCGAAATACCAGCAAATATTTTTTCACCCAATCTTGATGATACTTGGTGGTTATGATGGGTACACAAATCCCACTTTACTCACCAAATTTTGTTCTTCTAGGTTGAAGCATTCCTTTACAGTAGCAGTTTATTTTTTTAGGTTCCCTCTGTTCTCTCCTATATAGATAGATGAATTTGGAACTCTAAATCCAACGTGGTTTTTAGTAGCTCTTTGAAACTTGACAAAGTAAAGGAGTTCTCACTTTTGTCTCTATGATTTGTTTCCGCTTCATGTAGCCCTAAGCAGAGACTGTGGAAAAGCACTTTTATTGAAAGGGGTTGCCAAGCTTCAAAGAAATTACGAGTTTCTGAAATACCAGCAAATATTTTTTCACCCAATGTTGATGATACGTGGTGGCAATGACAAGTACACAAATCCCACTTGGCTCACCAAATTTTGTTCTTCTAGGTTGAAGCGTTTGTTTACAGTAGCAGTTTTTATTTTTAGGTTTCAATCTGTTCTCTCCTATATAGATAGATGAATTTGGAACTCTAAATCCAACGTGGTTTTTAGTAGCTCTTTGAAATTTGATAAAGTAAAGGAGTTCTCAATTTTGTCTCTATGATTTGTTTCCGCTTCATGTTGCCCTAAGCAGAGGCTGTGGAAAAGCACTTTCATTGAGAGGGGTTGACAAGGTTCTAAGAAATAACCAGTTTCCGAAACACCAGCAAATATTTTTTCACCCAAAGTTGATGATACTTGGTGGTAATGATCAGTACAAAAATCCCACTTGGCTCACCAAATTTTGTTCTTCTAGGTTGAAGTGTTCGTCTACAGTAGCAGTTTTTATATTTAGGTTTCACTCTGTTCTCTCCTATACAGATAGATAAATTTGGAACTCCAAATCCAACATGGTGAGTAATAGCTCTTTGAAACTTGAGAAAAAAAAGGAGTTCTCAGTTTTGTCTCTATGGTTTGTTTCCGCTTCATATAGCCCTAGACACAGACTGTGGAAAAGCACTTTCATTGAGAGGGCTTGCCCAGCTTCTAAAAAATAACGAGTTTCCGACATACCAGCAAATATTTTTTCACCCAATCTTGATGATACTTGGTGGTAATGATCAGTACACAAATCCCACTTGGCTCCCTAATTTTTCTTCTTCTAGGTTGAAGCGTTCTTTTAAAGTAGCAATTTTTATTTTTAGGGTTCACTCTGTTCTCTCCTATATAGATAGATGAATTTGGAACTCTATATCCAACATGGTTTGTAGTAGATCTTTGTAACTTGACAAAATAAAGGAGTTCTCGGTTTTGTCTCTATGGTTTGGTTCCTCTTCAAGTAGCCCTAGGCACAGACTGTGGAAAAGCACTTTCATTGAGAGGGGTTTCCAAGCTTCTAAGAAAAAACGAGTTTCCGAAATACTAGCAAATATTTTTTCACCCAATCTTGATGATACTTGGTGGTAATGATCGGTACACAAATCCCACTTGACTCACCAAATTTTGTTCTTCTAGGTTGAAGCGTTCGTTTACAGTAG
Source organism: Callospermophilus lateralis (assembly GCF_048772815.1). Classification (NCBI taxonomy): domain Eukaryota; kingdom Metazoa; phylum Chordata; class Mammalia; order Rodentia; family Sciuridae; genus Callospermophilus; species Callospermophilus lateralis. The sequence goes on along the minus strand of NW_027512895.1, from coordinate 57,732 downwards.
CAGTTTATATTTTTAGGTTCCCTTTGTTCTCTCCCATATTGATAGATGAAATTGGAACTCTACATCCAACATGGTGTATAATAGCTCTTTGAAACTTGACAAAATAAAAGAGTTCTCAGTTTTGTCTCTATGTTTTGTTTCCGCTTCATGTAGCCGTAATCAGAGACTGTGGAAAAGCACTTTCTTTGAAAGGGGTTGCCAAGCTTCCAAGAAATTACGAGTTTCTGAAATACCAGCAAATATTTTTTCACCCAATGTTGGTGATACGTGGTAGTAATGACAGGGACACAGATCCCACTTGGCTCACCAAATTTTGTTCTTCTAGGATGAAGCGTTCGTTTACAGTAGCAGTTTTTATTTTTATGTTTCACTCTGTTCTCTCGTATATAGATGATGAATTTGGAACTCTAAATCCAACATGGTTTTTTAGTATCCTTTTGAATCTTGACAAAATAAAGTAGTTCTCAGTTTTTTCTCTATGGTTTGTTTCCTCTTCAAGTAGCCCTAGGCACAGACTGTGGAAAAGCACTTTCATTGAGAGGGGTTGCCAAGCTTCTATGAAATAACGAGTTTCCGAAATACCAGCAAATATTTTTTCACCCAATCTTGATGATACTTGGTCGTAATGATCAGTACACAAATGCCACTTGGCTCAATAAATTTACTTCTTCTAGGTTGAAGCGTTCGATTACAGTAGCAGTTTTTATTTTTAGGTTTCACTCTGTTCTCTCCTATATAGATGATGAATTTGGAACTCTAAATCAAACATGGTTTTTTAGTACCTCTTTGAAACTTGATAAAATAAAGGAGTTCTCAGTTTTGTCTCTATGATTTGTTTCCGCTTCATGTAGCTCTAAGCAGAGACTGTGGAAAAGCAATTTCATTGAAAGGGTTGCCAAGCTTCTAAAATTAACGAGTTTTCGAAACACCAGCAAATATTTTTTCATCCAATTTGATGATAATTGGTGGTAATGATCAGTACACAAATCCCACTTGGCTCACCAAATTTTCTTCTTCTAGGTGGAAGCGTTCGTCTACAGTATCAGTTTTTATATTTAGGTTTCTCTCTGTTCTCTCCTATAGAGATAGATGAATTTGGAACTCTAAATCCAACATCGTGTGTAATAGCTCTTTGAAACTTGACAAAATAAAGGAGTTCTCAGTTTTCTCTCTATGGTTTGTTTCCTCTTCATGTAGCCCTAGGCACAGACTGTGGAAAAGCACTTTCATTGAGAGGGGTTGCCAAGCTTCTAAGAAATAACAAGTTTCGGAAATACCATCAAATATTTTTTCACCAAATCTTGATGATACTTGGTAGCAATGATCGGTTCACAAAACCCACTTGACTCACCAAATTTTGTTCTTCAAGGTTGAAGCGTTCGTTTACAGTAGCAGTTTATATTTTTAGGTTCCCTCTGTTCTCTCCTATATAGAGAGATGATTTTGGAACTCTAATTCCAACAGGGTTTGTAGTAGCTCTTTGAAACTTGACAAAACAAAGGAGTTCTCAGTTTTGTCTCTATGATTTGTTTCCGCTTCATGTTGCGTAAGCAGAGACTGTGGAAAACCACTTTCATTGAAAGGGGTTGCCAAGCTTCCAAGAAATTACGGGTTTCCGAAATACCAGCAAATGTTTTTTCACCCAATGTTGGTGATACGTGGTGGTAATGACAAGTACACAGATCCCACTTGGCTCACCAAATTTTGTTCTTCTAGGTTGAAGCGTTCGTTTACAGTAGCAGTTTTTATTTTTAGGTTTCACTCTGTTCTCTCCTATATAGATAGATGAATTTATAACTCTAAATCCAATATGGTTTGTAGTAGCTCTTTGAAACTTGACAACATAAAGGAGTTCTCAGTTTTGTCTCTAAGATTTGTTTCCTCTTCAACTAGCCCTAGGCACAGACTGTGGAAAAGCACTTTCATTGAGAGGGGTTGCCAAGCTTCTAAGAAACAACGAGGTTCCGAAATACCACCAAATATTTTTTCATCCAATCTTGATGATACTTGGTGGTAATGATCGGAACACAAATCCCACTTGACTCACCGAATTTTGTTCTTCTAGGTTGAAGCGTTCCTTTACAGTAGCACTTTATATTTTTAGGTTCCCTCTGTTCTCTCCTATTTAGATAGATGAATTTGGAACTCTAATACCAACGTGGTTTTTAGTAGCTCTTTGAAACTTGACAAAGAAAAGGAGTTCTCACTTTTGTCTCTATGATTTGTTTCCGCTTCATGTAGCCCTAAGCAGAGACTGTGGAAAAGCACATTTATTGAAAGGGATTGCCAAGCTTCCAAGAAATTACGAGTTTCCGAAATACCAGCAAATATTTTTTCACCCAATGTTGATGATACGTGGTGGTAATGACAAGTCCACAAATCCCACTTGGCTCACCAAATTTTGTTCTTCTATGTTGAAGCGTTCGTTTACAGTAGCAGTTTTTATTTTATGTTTCACTCTGTTCTCTCCTATATAGATGATGAATTTGGAACTCTAAATCAAACATGGTTTTTTAGTACCCCTTTGAAACTTGATAAAATAAAGGAGTTCTCAGTTTTGTCTCTATGATTTGTTTCCGCTTCATGTAGCTCTAAGCAGAGACTGTGGAAAAGCAATTTCATTGAAAGGGGTTGCCAAGCTTCTAAAATAAATGAGTTTCCGAAACACCAGCAAATATTTTTTCATCCAATGTTGATGATAATTGGTGGTAATGATCAGTACACAAATTCCACTTGGCTCACCAAATTTTCTTCTTCTAGGTGGAAGCGTTCGTCTACAGTATCAGTTTTTATATTTAGGTTTCTCTCTGTTCTCTTCTATAGAGATAGATGAATTTGGTACTCTAAATCCAACATCATGTGTAATAGCTCTTTGAAACTTGACAAAATAAAGGAGTTCTCAGTTTTCTCTCTATGGTTTGTTTCCTCTTCATGTAGCCCTAGGCAGAGACTGTGGAAAAGCACTTTCATTGAGAGCGGTTGCCAAGCTTCTAAGAAATAACGAGTTTCCGAAATACCATGAAATATTTTTTCACCAAATCTTGATGATACTTGGTGGTAATGATCGGTTCACAAATCCCACTTGACTCACCAAATTTTGTTCTTCTAGCTTGAAGCGTTCGTTTACATTAGCAGTTTATATTTTTAGGTTCCCTCTGTTCTATCCTATATAGATAGATGAATTTGGAACTCTAAATCCAATATGGTTTTTAGTAGCTCTTTGAAACTTGACAACATAAAGGAGTTCTCAGTTTTGTCTCTATGGTTTGTTTCCGCTTCATGTAGCCCTAAGCACAGACTGTGGAAAAGCACTTTCTTTGAAAGGGGTTGCCAAGCTTCCAAGAAACATGAGTTTCCGAAATACCAGCAAATATTTTTTCACCCAATCTTGATGATACTGGGTGGTAATGATCAGTACACAAATCCCACTTGTCTCACCCAATTTTCTTCTTCTAGGTGGAAGCGTTCGTTTACAGTATCAGTTTTTATATTTAGGTTTCACTCTGTTCTCTCCTATAGAGATAGATGAATTTGGAACTTTAAATCCAAGATGGTGTGTAATAGCACTTTGAAACTTGACAAAATAAAGGAGTTCTCAGTTTTCTCTCTATGGTTTGTTTCCTCTTCATTTAGCCCTAGGCAGAGACTGTGGAAAAGCACTTTCATTGAGAGGGGTTGCCAAGCTTCTAAGAACTAATGAGTTCCCGAAATACCAGCAAATATTTTTTCAACCAATCTTGATGATACTTGGTGGTAATGTTCATTACACAAATCCCACTTGGCTCACCAAATTTTGATCTTCTATGTTGAAGCGTTGGTTTACACTAGCAGTTTTTATTTTTAGGTTTCCCTCTGTTCTCTCCTATATTTATAGATGAAATTGGAACTCGAAATCCAACATGCTGTGTAGTACCTCTTTGAAACTTGACAAAATAAACGAGTTCTCAGTTTTGTCTCTATGATTTGTTTCCGCTTCATGTAGCCCTTAGCAGCGACTGTGGAAAAGCACTTTCATTGAAAGGGGTTGCCATGCTTCCAAGAAATTAGGAGTTTCCGAAATACCAGCAAATATTTTTTCACCCAATGTTGATGATATGTGGTGGTAAGGACAAGTACAGAAATCCCACTTGGCTCACCAAATTCTGTTCCTCTAGGTTGAAGCATTCGTCTTCAGTAGCAGTTTTAATTTTTAGGTTTCACTCTGTTCTCTCCTATATAGATAGATGAATTTGGAACTCTAAATCCAACATGGTTGTAGTAGCTCTTTGAAACTTGACAAAATAAATTAGTTCTCAGTTTTGTGTCTATGGTTTGTTTCCGCTTCATGTAGCCCTAAGCAGAGACTGTGGAAAACCACTTTGTTTGAAAGGGGTTGCCAAGCTTCCAAGAAATTACGAGTTTCTGAAATACCAGCAAATATTTTTTCACCCAATGTTGATGATACGTGGTGGTAATGACAAGGACACAGATCCCACTTGGCTCACCAAATTTTGTTCTTCTAGGTTGAAGCGTTCGTTTACAGTAGCAGTTTTTATTTTTATGTTTCACTCTGTTCCCTCCTATATAGATGATGAATTTGGAACTCTAAATCCCACATGGTTTGTAGTAGCTCTTTGAAACTTGACAAAAATAAAGGAGTTCGCAGTTTTGTCTCTATGATTCGTTTCCGCTTCAAGTAGCTCTAAGCAGATACTGTGGAAAAGCACTTTCATTGAAAGGGGTTGCCAAGCTTCCAAGAAATTACGAGTTTCCGAAATACCAGCAAATATTTATTCACCCAATGTTGATGATACTTGGTGGTAATGATCAGTACACAAATCCCACTTGGCTCACCTAATTTTGTTCTTCTAGGTTGAAGCGTTCGTTTACAGTAGCAGTTTTTATTTTTATGTTTCACTCTGTTCTCTCCTATACAGATGATGAATTTGGAACTCTAAATCCAAAATGGTATGTAATATCTCTTTGAAACATGACAAAATATAGGATTTCTCAGTTTTCTCTCTATGGTTTGTTTCCTCTTCATGTAGCCCTAGGCAGAGACTGTGGAAAAGCACTTTCATTGAGAGGGGTTGCCAAGCTTCTAAGAAATAACGAGTTTCCGAAATTCCAGCAAATATTTTTTCACCCAATCTTGAGGATACTTGCTGGTAATGATCGGTACACAAATCCCACTTGGCTCACCAAATTTTCTTTTTCTAGGTTGAAGCGTTCGTTTACAGTAGTAGTTTTTATTTTTAGGTTCCCTCTGTTCTCTCCTGTATAGAGAGATGATTTTGGAACTCTAATTCCAACACGGTTTGTAGTAGCTCTTTGAAACTTGACAAAACAAAGGAGTTCTCAGTTTTGTCTCTATGATTTGTTTCCGCTTCATGTAGCCCTAAGCAGAGACTGTGGAAAAGCACATTCATTGAAAGGGGTTGCCAAGCTTCCAAGAAATTACGGGTTTCCGAAATACCAGCAAATGTTTTTTCACCCATGTTGGTGATACGTGGTGGTAATGACAAGTACACAGATCCCACTTGGCTCACCAAATTTTGTTCTTCTAGGTTGAAGCGTTCGTTTACAGTATCCGTTTTTATTTTAGGTTTCACTCTGTTCTCTCCTATATAGATAGATAAATTTGGAACTCTAAATCCAATATGGTTTGTAGTAGCTCTTTGAAACTTGACAACATAAAGGAGTTCTCAGTTTTGTCTCTATGATTTGTTTCCTCTTCAACTAGCCCTAGGCACAGACTGTGGAAAAGCACTTTCATTGAGAGGGGTTGCAAAGCTTCTAAGAAATAACGAGTTTCTGAAATACCACCAAATATTTTTTCACCCAATCTTGATGATACTTGGTGGTAATGATCGGAACACAAATCCCACTTGACTCACCAAATTTTTTTTTTTTTTTTACTGTTAACACTCATTACTTTTATTTTTTTTTTATTTTTTTTTCATGTTATTTCCTGTTTTATTTATTTTTTTTAATTAATTTTTATTGTAGGTTGTTCAAAACATTACATAGTTCTTGATATATCATATTTCACACTTTGATTCAAGTGGGATATGCGCTCCCATTTTTACCCCATATACAGATTGCAGAATCACATCATTTGCACAACAATTGATTTACATATTGCCATTCTGGTGTCTGTTGTATTCTGCTGCCTTTCCTATCCTCTACTATCCCCCCTCCCCCCTCCCCTCCCCTCTTCTCTCTCTACCCCCTCTACTGTAATTCATTTCTCCCCCTTATATTTTTCCTCCTTTCCCCTCACTTCCTCTTGTATGTAATTTTGTATACCCCTTAGGGTCTCCTTCCATTTACATGCAATTTCCCTTCTCTCTCCCTTTCCCTCCCACCTCTCATCCCTGTTTAATGTTAATCTTCTTCTCATGCTCTTTGTCCCTACTCTGTTCTTAGCTACTCTCCTTATATCAAAGAAGACATTTGGCATTTGTTTTTAAGGGATTGGCTGGCTTCACTTAGCATAATCTGCTCTAATGCCATCCATTTCCCTCCAAATTCTATGATTTTGTCATTTCTTAATGCAGAGTAATACTCCATTGTGTATAAATGCCACATTTTTTTTATCCATTCGTCTATTGAAGGGCATCTAGGTTGGTTCCACAGTCTTGCTATTGTGAATTGTGCTGCTATGAACATGGATGTAGCAGTGTCCCTATAGTGTGCTCTTTTTAGGTCTTTAGGGAATAGACCGAGTAGGGGAATAGCTGGATCAAATGGTGGTTCCATTCCGAGCTTTCCAAGAAATTTCCATACTGCTTTCCAAATTGGCCGCACCAATTTGCAGTCCCACCAGCAATGTACAAGAGTACCCTTTTCCCCACATCCTCGCCAGCACTTGTTGCTGTTTGACTTCCTAATGGCTGCCAATCTTACTGGAGTGAGATGGTATCTTAGGGTGGTTTTGATTTGCATTTCTCTGACTGCTAGAGATGGTGAGCATTTTTTCATATACTTGTTGATTGATTGTATGTCCTCCTCTGAGAAATTTCTGTTCAGGTCCTTGGCCCATTTGTTGATTGGGTTATTCGTTATCTCATTGTCTAATTTTTTTAGTTCTTTGTATATTCTGATTATTAGGGCTCTGTCTGAAGTGTGAGGAGTAAAGATTTGTTCCCAGGACGTAGGCTCCCTATTTACCTCTCTTATTGTTTCTTTTGCTGAGAAAAAACTTTTTAGTTTGAGTAAGTCCCATTTGTTGATTCTAGTTATTAACTGTTGTGCTATGGGTGTCCTATTGAGGAATTTGGAGCCCGACCCCACAGTATGTAGGTCATAGCCAACTTTTTCTTCTATCAGACGCCATGTCTCTGATTTGATATCAAGTTCCTTGATCCACTTTGAGTTAACTTTTGTGCATGGCGAGAGAAAGGGATTCAGTTTCATTTTGTTGCAAATGGATTTCCAGTTTTCCCAACACCATTTGTTGAAGATGCTATCCTTCTTCCATTGCATGCTTTTAGCCCCTTTATCGAATATAAGATAGTTGTAGTTTTGTGGATTGGTTTCTGTGTCCTCTATTCTGTACCATTGGTCCACCCGCCTGTTTTGGTACCAGTACCATGCTGTTTTTGTTACTATTGCTCTGTAGTATAGTTTGAAGTCTGGTATAGCTATACCGCCTGATTCACACTTCCTGCTTAGCATTGTTTTTGCTATTCTGGGTCTTTTATTTTTCCATATGAATTTCATGATTGCTTTCTCTATTTCTACAAGAAATGCCGTTGGGATTTTGATTGGCATTGCATTAAACCTATAGAGAACTTTTGGTAATATCGCCATTTTGATGATGTTACTTCTACCTATCCATGAACAGGGTATATTTTTCCATCTTCTAAGATCTTCTTCTATTTCTCTCTTTAGGGTTCTGTAGTTTTCATTGTATAAGTCTTTCACCTCTTTTGTTAGGTTGATTCCCAAGTATTTTATTTTTTTTGAGGATATTGTGAATGGGGTGGTTGTCCTCATTTCCATTTCAGAGGATTTGTCACTGATATACAGGAATGCCTTTGATTTATGCGTGTTGATTTTATAGCCTGCCACTTTGCTGAATTCATTTATTAGCTCTAATAGTTTCTTTGTAGACCCTTTTGGGTCTGCTAGGTATAGAATCATGTCATCTGCAAATAGTGATAATTTGAGTTCTTCTTTTCCTATTTTTATGCCTTTAATTTCTTTCGTCTGTCTAATTGCTCTGGCCAGTGATTCGAGAACTATGTTGAACAGAAGTGGTGAGAGAGGGCATCCCTGTCTTGTTCCAGATTTTAGAGGGAGTGCCTTCAGTTTTTCTCCATTCAGAATGATGCTAGCCTGAGGCTTGGCATAGATTGCTTTTACAATATTGAGGTATGTTCCTGTTATCCCTATTTTTTCTAGAGTTTTGAACATAAAGGGATGCTGTACTTTGTCAAATGCTTTTTCCGCATCTATCGAGATGATCATATGGTTCTTATTTTTAAGCCTATTGATGTGGTGAATAACATTTATTGATTTCCGTATATTGAACCAGCCTTGCATCCCAGGGATAAATCCTACCTGATCATGGTGCACAATTTTTTTGATATGTTTTTGTATCCGGTTCGCCAGAAGTTTATTGAGGATTTTTGCATCTAGGTTCATTAGAGATATTGGTCTGTAGTTTTCTTTCTTTGTAGTGTCTTTGTCTGGTTTAGGAATCAGGGTGATGTTGGCCTCATAGAATGAATTTGGTAGTTCTCCCTCTTTTTCTATTTCCTGAAATAGCTTGAAAAGTATTGGTATTAGTTCCTCTTTAAAGGTTTTGTAAAACTCTGCTGTATACCCATCCGGTCCTGGGCTTTTCTTAGTTGGTAGTCTTTTGATGGTATCTTCTATTTCCTCAATTGATATTGGTCTGTTTAGGTTGTCAATATCCTCCTGACTCAATCTGGGCAAATCATATGACTTAAGAAATTTATCGATGCCTTCACTATCTTCTATTTTATTGGAGTATAAGGATTCAAAATAGTTTCTGATAATCTTCTGTATTTCTGAAGTGTCTGTTGTGATATTGCCTTTTTCATCCCGTATGCTGGTAATTTGAGTTCTCTCTCTTCTTCTCTTCGTTAGCGTGGCTAAGGGTCTGTCGATTTTATTTATTTTTTCAAAGAACCAACTTTTAGTTTTGTCAATTTTTTCAATTGTTTCTTTCGTTTCGATTTCATTAATTTCAGCTCTGATTTTAATTATTTCTTGTCTTCTACTTCTTTTGCTGTTGTTTTGCTCTTCTTTTTCTAGGATTCTGAGTTGAAGTATTAGATCATTTATTTGTTGGTTTTTTCTTTTTCTAAGGAATGAACTCCAAGCAATAAATTTTCCCCTTAGAACTGCTTTCAATGTGTCCCATAGATTCCGATATGTTGTGTCTGTGTTTTCATTTATCTCTAAGAATTTTTTAATTTCCTCCTTGATGTCTTCTGTAACCCATTGATCATTCAGTAACCTATTGTTCATTCTCCAGGTGATGCATGATTTTTCCTTACTTCTTTTATCGTTAATTTTCAATTTCATTCCATTATGGTCAGATAAGATGCATGGTATTATCTCTACTCCTTTATATTGTCTAAGAGTTGCCCTGTGACATAATATATGATCTATTTTTGAGAAGGATCCATGTGCTGCTGAGAAAAAAGTGTAACTGCTTGATGTTGGGTGGTATATTCTATATATGTCAATTAAGTCTAGGTTATTAATTGTGTTATTGAGCTCTACAGTTTCCTTATTCAACTTTTGTTTGGAAGATCTGTCCAGTGGTGAGAGAGGTGTGTTGAAGTCTCCCATGATTATTGTATGGTGGTCTATTAGACTCTTGAACTTGAGAAGAGTTTGTTTGATGAACATAGCTGCACCATTGTTTGGGGCATATATATTTATGATTGTTATGTCTTGTTGGTGTATGGTTCCCTTAAGAAGTATGTAGTGTCCCTCTTCATCCCTTTTGATTAACTTTGGCTTGAAATCTATTTTATTTGATATGAGTATGGACACTCCTGCTTGTTTCCGAAGTCCATATGAGTGATATGATTTTTCCCAACCTTTCACCTTCAGTCTATGTATGTCTTTTCCTATCAAATGCGTCTCCTGAAGGCAGCATATTGTTGGGTCTTGTTTTGTGATCCATTCTACTAGCCTGTGTCTCTTAATTGGTGAGTTTAAGCCATTAACATTTAGGGTTATTATTGAGATATGGGTTGTTCTTCCAGCCATATTTGTTTATTTATGTTACTAAACATGGTTTGTTTTCCTCTTTGATTATTCCCCCCCCCCCTTTACTGTACTACCTCCCGCTGTTGGTTTTCATTGACATTTTCCATTTCCTCTTCCTGTAATATTTTGCCAAGGATGTTTTGAAGAGATGGTTTTCTAGCTGCAAATTCTTTTAACTTTTGTTTATCATGGAAGGTTTTAATTTCATCTTCCATCCTGAAGCTTAATTTCGCGGGATACACAATTCTTGGTTGGAACCCCTTTTCTTTCAGTGTTTGAAATATGTTATTCCAGGATCTTCTAGCTTTGAGAGTCTGTGTTGAAAGATCAGCTGTTATCCTGATTGGTTTACCCCTAAATGTAATCTGCTTCCTTTCTCTTGTAGCTTTTAAAATTCTCTCCTTATTCTGTATGTTGGGCATCTTCATTATAATGTGTCTAGGTGTGGATCTCTTATGATTTTGCACATTCGGCGTCCTGTAGGCTTCTAGGATTTGGGATTCTGTCTCATTCTTCAAGTCTGGGAAGTTTTCTCGTATTATTTCGTTGAATAGATTGCTCATTCCTTTGGTATGGACCTCAGTACCTTCCTGTATCCCAATGACTCTTAAGTTTGGTCTCTTTATGTTATCCCATATTTCTTGAGTGTTCTGCTCATGGTTTCTTAACAGCTTTGCTGAGCTGTCTATGTTCTTCTCCAGTTGAAATACTTTGTCTTCATTGTCTGATGTTCTATCTTCTAAGTGTTCTACTCTGCTGGTAGTATTCTCAATTGAGTTTTTAAGTTGGTTTATTGTTTCCTGCATTTCCAGGATTTCTGTTTGTTTGTTTTTTATAACCTCTATCTCCCTGTATAATTGATCTTTTACTTCTTGGATTTGTTTATGTAATTGATTGTCAAAGTGGTCGAAGTGGTCTTTCATTGACTGATTTTGCTGTCTAATGTCTTCCTTGAGACTCCAGATCATCTGAAGCATGTATATCCTGAATTCTTTATCTGACATCCCATCTGCTGCAGAAATTACCTCTTCTAAAGTTGAGTTGACCTGCATTGCTTGTGGTCCTTTCTTTCCTTGTCTTTTCATATTGATCGCGTTTCTTTCTGCTTGGTGAAACTGTTGTGTTATTGATTTTTCCCCCTATATATTTATATTGCTCTTGTATAGCTGCAAAGTCTCCCTCGCAGGCTTTGGCGGTGGTTCTTCCCCTCCTCCCAATTGAGGCAATGTGCCTACCACGCCGGGAGGCCGCTGTGCCTGTACTTTCGATGGGCCTGTTCTTTCGGTGGTCACAGGTCCGTCTACCTTGCAGGCGTGAGCAGTGGCTTTGCCCCTCCGCTGGCCACTAGGCCTGTTCTGTCTGTTGGTTGCAGGTCTGTCTACCTAAAAGGCGCTGGTGGCGGCTCTGCCCCTCCCCCAACTGGGGCGATGTATCTGGCGGGCCACTGGGCCTGTTTTGTCAGTGGTCACGGTTCCGCCTACCTTGCACGTGTGTGGAGCAGCTGTGTCCCTCCGAGAGTTGCTGGGCCTAACCTGCCAATGGGTGTCAAGTGCACCTACCTTGCAGGCCCGGGGGTAGCTCTGCCGCTCCGCTGGTTGCTGGGCCTGATATGCTGGTGAGACGCAGGTTTGCCTACCTTGCAGGCACCTGGAGGCTCTGCCCCTCCCCCAACCGGGGCGGGGCGATGTGTCTGGCCGTCCTCTGAGCCTGTTCTGTTGGTGGTCAGGGTACTGCCTACCTAGCAGGCTCGTGGGGCAGCTGTGCCCCTCCGCAGTTTGTTGGGCCTGACCTGCTGGTGTGTGGCAAGTGCGCCTTCCTTGCAGGCCCGGGGGTGGCTCTGCCGCTCCGCGGTTGCTGGGCCTGATCTGTTGGTGAGTCGCAGGTCTGTGTAACTTGCAGGCGCCCGGCGGCTCTGCCCCTCCCCCAACTGGGGCGGGGCGATGTGTCTGGCCGGCCTCTGGGCCTGTTCTGTTGGTAGTCAGGGTTCTGCCTACCTAGCAGGCTCGTGGGGCAGCTGTGCCCCTCCGCAATTTGTTGGGCCTGACCTGCCAGTGGGTGGCAAGTGCCCCTACCTTGCAGGCCCGGGGTGGCTCTGCCGCTCCGGGGTTGCTGGGTCTGATCAGCTGGTGATTCGCAGGTCTGCGTAACTTGCAGGCGCCCGGCGGCTCTGCCCCTCCCCCAACCTGAGCGATGTGTCTGGCAGTCCACTGGACCTGTTTTGTCGGTGGTCACAGTTCTGCCTACCTTGCACACACGTGGAGCAGCTGTTTCATTAGTGCCTGGGCACACTCTCCTTGTTTGCCTCCCTCAGGCCCTTAGTTTGTAGAGCTTGGGGCTGAGCACCCCCAGCAAACTTGCTTAACTTCTGGTAGCCACGCCCCCGTATCTGATGCAAGAGACCTCAGTTGTCAGCACCGGTGGGAGCTGTAGCCGTGAGTCCCATGCCAAGGCGAGTCGGTGCAAGAGACCTCAGTTGTCAGCACTGGTGGGAGCGGTAGCTGGGAGTCCCGCGCCGCGCGGTTCCCGCCGGCTCCTGTGCCAGCACCGCCGCGGCTCCCACCGGCTCCCGCGCCGCTGCTGCGGCTCCCGCCGGTTCCGGCCGGCTCCCGTGCCGCTGCCCCGGCTGCCACCGGCTCTCTCGCCGCAGCCCCAGCTCCCGCCGGCTCCCTCGCAGCAGCCGCCGCTGCCGCCGTCTCCCTCGCTGCAGCCGCCGCTGCCGCCGGCTCCGTCGCCGAAGCCGCGGCTCCCGCCGGCTCCGTGCCGCCCTCGGTCTGGCTGTTGCGCTCACAGGAGAGCTGGGAGGGCCCCTTAAGTTTTCCCCGCTGATCTATAGCTGAAAGAGCTGTGATCAGTCAAAAAAAAAAAAAAAAAACAGAGATGATGACGTCAGCTCTCCAAGATGGTGGCCGCTGGCTTCCTCTGTGGTCTGACCGATGTGGAGAACCGAATTGGATGGCTTCCTTCCCCGTTTCAAGCCCAGAATTCAGCTCTGAGTACAGTATTTGCACAGCTGGCGGGAGCCTGCAGAATCCGTAGCACTGTATCTTTGCATTGTTATCTTACCGTCGTTTCCCAGCGAGCGCCGCAGACTCTGGCCACAGGGCGATTTGCTGCATACGCAGCGTGACCTGACTCACCAAATTCTGTTCTTCTAGGTTGAAGCGTTCATTTACAGTAGAAGTTTTTATTTTTAGGTTTCACTCTGTTCCCTCCTATATAGATAGATGAATTTGGAAATCTAAATCCAACATGGTTTGTAGTAGCTCTTTGAAACTTGACAAAATAAAGGCGTTCTCAGTTTTGTCTCTATGGTTTGTTTCCGCTTCATGTAGCCCTAAGCACAGACTGTGGAAAAGCACTTTCTTTGAAAGGGGTTGCCAAGATTCCAAGAAATTACGAGTTTCTGAAATACCAGCAAATATTTTTTCACCCAATCTTGAGGATACTTGCTGGTAATGACAAGGACACAGATCCCACTTGGCTCAACAAATTTTCTTCTTCTAGGTTGAAGCGTTCGTTTACAGTAGCAGTTTTTATTTTTAAGTTTCACTCTGTTCTCTCCTATATAGATGATGAATTTGGAAATCTAAATCCAACATGGTTTGTAGTAGCTCTTTGAAACTTGACAAAATAAAGGCGTTCTCAGTTTTGTCTCTATGGTTTGTTTCCGCTTCATGTTGCCCTAAGCAGAGGCTGTGGAAAAGCACTTTCATTGAGAGGGGTTGACAAGGTTCTAAGAAATAACCAGTTTCCGAAACACCAGCAAATATTTTTTCACCCAAAGTTGATGATACTTGGTGGTAATGATCAGTACAAAAATCCCACTTGGCTCACCAAATTTTGTTCTTCTAGGTTGAAGTGTTCGTCTACAGTAGCAGTTTTTATATTTAGGTTTCACTCTGTTCTCTCCTATACAGATAGATAAATTTGGAACTCCAAATCCAACATGGTGAGTAATAGCTCTTTGAAACTTGAGAAAAAAAAGGAGTTCTCAGTTTTGTCTCTATGGTTTGTTTCCGCTTCATATAGCCCTAGACACAGACTGTGGAAAAGCACTTTCATTGAGAGGGCTTGCCCAGCTTCTAAAAAATAACGAGTTTCCGACATACCAGCAAATATTTTTTCACCCAATCTTGATGATACTTGGTGGTAATGATCAGTACACAAATCCCACTTGGCTCCCTAATTTTTCTCCTTCTAGGTTGAAGCGTTCTTTTAAAGTAGCAATTTTTATTTTTAGGGTTCACTCTGTTCTCTCCTATATAGATAGATGAATTTGGAACTCTATATCCAACATGGTTTGTAGTAGATCTTTGTAACTTGACAAAATAAAGGAGTTCTCGGTTTTGTCTCTATGGTTTGGTTCCTCTTCAAGTAGCCCTAGGCACAGACTGTGGAAAAGCACTTTCATTGAGAGGGGTTTCCAAGCTTCTAAGAAATAACGAGTTTCCGAAATACTAGCAAATATTTTTTCACCCAATCTTGATGATACTTGGTGGTAATGATCGGTACACAAATCCCACTTGACTCACCAAATTTTGTTCTTCTAGGTTGAAGCGTTCGTGTACAGTAGCAGTTTATATTTTTAGGTTCCCTTTGTTCTCTCCCATATTGATAGATGAAATTGGAACTCTACATCCAACATGGTGTATAATAGCTCTTTGAAACTTGACAAAATAAAAGAGTTCTCAGTTTTGTCTCTATGTTTTGTTTCCGCTTCATGTAGCCGTAATCAGAGACTGTGGAAAAGCACTTTCTTTGAAAGGGGTTGCCAAGCTTCCAAGAAATTACGAGTTTCTGAAATACCAGCAAATATTTTTTCACCCAATGTTGGTGATACGTGGTAGTAATGACAGGGACACAGATCCCACTTGGCTCACCAAATTTTGTTCTTCTAGGATGAAGCGTTCGTTTACAGTAGCAGTTTTTATTTTTATGTTTCACTCTGTTCTCTCCTATATAGATGATGAATTTGGAACTCTAAATCCAACATGGTTTTTTAGTATCCTTTTGAATCTTGACAAAATAAAGTAGTTCTCAGTTTTTTCTCTATGGTTTGTTTCCTCTTCAAGTAGCCCTAGGCACAGACTGTGGAAAAGCACTTTCATTGAGAGGGGTTGCCAAGCTTCTATGAAATAACGAGTTTCCGAAATACCAGCAAATATTTTTTCACCCAATCTTGATGATACTTGGTCGTAATGATCAGTACACAAATGCCACTTGGCTCAATAAATTTACTTCTTCTAGGTTGAAGCGTTCGATTACAGTAGCAGTTTTTATTTTTAGGTTTCACTCTGTTCTCTCCTATATAGATGATGAATTTGGAACTCTAAATCAAACATGGTTTTTTAGTACCTCTTTGAAACTTGATAAAATAAAGGAGTTCTCAGTTTTGTCTCTATGATTTGTTTCCGCTTCATGTAGCTCTAAGCAGAGACTGTGGAAAAGCAATTTCATTGAAAGGGTTGCCAAGCTTCTAAAATTAACGAGTTTTCGAAACACCAGCAAATATTTTTTCATCCAATTTGATGATAATTGGTGGTAATGATCAGTACACAAATCCCACTTGGCTCACCAAATTTTCTTCTTCTAGGTGGAAGCGTTCGTCTACAGTATCAGTTTTTATATTTAGGTTTCTCTCTGTTCTCTCCTATAGAGATAGATGAATTTGGAACTCTAAATCCAACATCGTGTGTAATAGCTCTTTGAAACTTGACAAAATAAAGGAGTTCTCAGTTTTCTCTCTATGGTTTGTTTCCTCTTCATGTAGCCCTAGGCACAGACTGTGGAAAAGCACTTTCATTGAGAGGGGTTGCCAAGCTTCTAAGAAATAACAAGTTTCGGAAATACCATCAAATATTTTTTCACCAAATCTTGATGATACTTGGTAGCAATGATCGGTTCACAAAACCCACTTGACTCACCAAATTTTGTTCTTCAAGGTTGAAGCGTTCGTTTACAGTAGCAGTTTATATTTTTAGGTTCCCTCTGTTCTCTCCTATATAGAGAGATGATTTTGGAACTCTAATTCCAACAGGGTTTGTAGTAGCTCTTTGAAACTTGACAAAACAAAGGAGTTCTCAGTTTTGTCTCTATGATTTGTTTCCGCTTCATGTTGCGTAAGCAGAGACTGTGGAAAAGCACTTTCATTGAAAGGGGTTGCCAAGCTTCCAAGAAATTACGGGTTTCCGAAATACCAGCAAATGTTTTTTCACCCAATGTTGGTGATACGTGGTGGTAATGACAAGTACACAGATCCCACTTGGCTCACCAAATTTTGTTCTTCTAGGTTGAAGCGTTCGTTTACAGTAGCAGTTTTTATTTTTAGGTTTCACTCTGTTCTCTCCTATATAGATAGATGAATTTATAACTCTAAATCCAATATGGTTTGTAGTAGCTCTTTGAAACTTGACAACATAAAGGAGTTCTCAGTTTTGTCTCTAAGATTTGTTTCCTCTTCAACTAGTCCTAGGCACAGACTGTGGAAAAGCACTTTCATTGAGAGGGGTTGCCAAGCTTCTAAGAAATAACGAGGTTCCGAAATACCACCAAATATTTTTTCATCCAATCTTGATGATACTTGGTGGTAATGATCGGAACACAAATCCCACTTGACTCACCGAATTTTGTTCTTCTAGGTTGAAGCGTTCCTTTACAGTAGCACTTTATATTTTTAGGTTCCCTCTGTTCTCTCCTATTTAGATAGATGAATTTGGAACTCTAATACCAACGTGGTTTTTAGTAGCTCTTTGAAACTTGACAAAGAAAAGGAGTTCTCACTTTTGTCTCTATGATTTGTTTCCGCTTCATGTAGCCCTAAGCAGAGACTGTGGAAAAGCACATTTATTGAAAGGGATTGCCAAGCTTCCAAGAAATTACGAGTTTCCGAAATACCAGCAAATATTTTTTCACCCAATGTTGATGATACGTGGTGGTAATGACAAGTCCACAAATCCCACTTGGCTCACCAAATTTTGTTCTTCTATGTTGAAGCGTTCGTTTACAGTAGCAGTTTTTATTTTTAGGTTTCACTCTGTTCTCTCCTATATAGATGATGAATTTGGAACTCTAAATCAAACATGGTTTTTTAGTACCCCTTTGAAACTTGATAAAATAAAGGAGTTCTCAGTTTTGTCTCTATGATTTGTTTCCGCTTCATGTAGCTCTAAGCAGAGACTGTGGAAAAGCAATTTCATTGAAAGGGGTTGCCAAGCTTCTAAAATAAATGAGTTTCCGAAACACCAGCAAATATTTTTTCATCCAATGTTGATGATAATTGGTGGTAATGATCAGTACACAAATCCCACTTGGCTCACCAAATTTTCTTCTTCTAGGTGGAAGCGTTTGTCTACAGTATCAGTTTTTATATTTAGGTTTCTCTCTGTTCTCTTCTATAGAGATAGATGAATTTGGTACTCTAAATCCAACATCATGTGTAATAGCTCTTTGAAACTTGACAAAATAAAGGAGTTCTCAGTTTTCTCTCTATGGTTTGTTTCCTCTTCATGTAGCCCTAGGCAGAGACTGTGGAAAAGCACTTTCATTGAGAGCGGTTGCCAAGCTTCTAAGAAATAACGAGTTTCCGAAATACCATGAAATATTTTTTTCACCAAATCTTGATGATACTTGGTGGTAATGATCGGTTCACAAATCCCACTTGACTCACCAAATTTTGTTCTTCTAGCTTGAAGCGTTCGTTTACATTAGCAGTTTATATTTTTAGGTTCCCTCTGTTCTATCTTATATAGATAGATGAATTTGGAACTCTAAATCCAATATGGTTTTTAGTAGCTCTTTGAAACTTGACAACATAAAGGAGTTCTCAGTTTTGTCTCTATGGTTTGTTTCCGCTTCATGTAGCCCTAAGCACAGACTGTGGAAAAGCACTTTCTTTGAAAGGGGTTGCCAAGCTTCCAAGAAACATGAGTTTCCGAAATACCAGCAAATATTTTTTCACCCAATCTTGATGATACTGGGTGGTAATGATCAGTACACAAATCCCACTTGTCTCACCCAATTTTCTTCTTCTAGGTGGAAGCGTTCGTTTACAGTATCAGTTTTTATATTTAGGTTTCACTCTGTTCTCTCCTATAGAGATAGATGAATTTGGAACTTTAAATCCAAGATGGTGTGTAATAGCACTTTGAAACTTGACAAAATAAAGGAGTTCTCAGTTTTGTCTCTAAGATTTGTTTCCTCTTCAACTAGTCCTAGGAACAGACTGTGGAAAAGCACTTTCATTGAGAGGGGTTGCCAAGCTTCTAAGAACTAATGAGTTCCCGAAATACCAGCAAATATTTTTTCAACCAATCTTGATGATACTTGGTGGTAATGTTCATTACACAAATCCCACTTGGCTCACAAATTTTGATCTTCTATGTTGAAGCGTTGGTTTACACTAGCAGTTTTTATTTTTAGGTTTCCCTCTGTTCTCTCCTATATTTATAGATGAAATTGGAACTCGAAATCCAACATGCTGTGTAGTACCTCTTTGAAACTTGACAAAATAAACGAGTTCTCAGTTTTGTCTCTATGATTTGTTTCCGCTTCATGTAGCCCTTAGCAGCGACTGTGGAAAAGCACTTTCATTGAAAGGGGTTGCCATGCTTCCAAGAAATTAGGAGTTTCCGAAATACCAGCAAATATTTTTTCACCCAATGTTGATGATATGTGGTGGTAAGGACAAGTACAGAAATCCCACTTGGCTCACCAAATTCTGTTCCTCTAGGTTGAAGCATTCGTCTTCAGTAGCAGTTTTAATTTTTAGGTTTCACTCTGTTCTCTCCTATATAGATAGATGAATTTGGAACTCTAAATCCAACATGGTTGTAGTAGCTCTTTGAAACTTGACAAAATAAATTAGTTCTCAGTTTTGTGTCTATGGTTTGTTTCCGCTTCATGTAGCCCTAAGCAGAGACTGTGGAAAACCACTTTGTTTGAAAGGGGTTGCCAAGCTTCCAAGAAATTACGAGTTTCTGAAATACCAGCAAATATTTTTTCACCCAATGTTGATGATACGTGGTGGTAATGACAAGGACACAGATCCCACTTGGCTCACCAAATTTTGTTCTTCTAGGTTGAAGCGTTCGTTTACAGTAGCAGTTTTTATTTTTATGTTTCACTCTGTTCCCTCCTATATAGATGATGAATTTGGAACACTAAATCCCACATGGTTTGTAGTAGCTCTTTGAAACTTGACAAAAATAAAGGAGTTCGCAGTTTTGTCTCTATGATTCGTTTCCGCTTCAAGTAGCTCTAAGCAGATACTGTGGAAAAGCACTTTCATTGAAAGGGGTTGCCAAGCTTCCAAGAAATTACGAGGTTCCGAAATACCACCAAATATTTTTTCACCCAATGTTGATGATACTTGGTGGTAATGATCAGTACACAAATCCCACTTGGCTCACCTAATTTTGTTCTTCTAGGTTGAAGCGTTCGTTTACAGTAGCAGTTTTTATTTTTATGTTTCACTCTGTTCTCTCCTATACAGATGATGAATTTGGAACTCTAAATCCAAAATGGTATGTAATATCTCTTTGAAACATGACAAAATATAGGATTTCTCAGTTTTCTCTCTATGGTTTGTTTCCTCTTCATGTAGCCCTAGGCAGAGACTGTGGAAAAGCACTTTCATTGAGAGGGGTTGCCAAGCTTCTAAGAAATAACGAGTTTCCGAAATTCCAGCAAATATTTTTTCACCCAATCTTGAGGATACTTGCTGGTAATGATCGGTACACAAATCCCACTTGGCTCACCAAATTTTCTTTTTCTAGGTTGAAGCGTTCGTTTACAGTAGCAGTTTTTATTTTTAGGTTCCCTCTGTTCTCTCCTGTATAGAGAGATGATTTTGGAACTCTAATTCCAACACGGTTTGTAGTAGCTCTTTGAAACTTGACAAAACAAAGGAGTTCTCAGTTTTGTCTCTATGATTTGTTTCCGCTTCATGTAGCCCTAAGCAGAGACTGTGGAAAAGCACATTCATTGAAAGGGGTTGCCAAGCTTCCAAGAAATTACGGTTTTCCGAAATACCAGCAAATGTTTTTTCACCCATGTTGGTGATACGTGGTGGTAATGACAAGTACACAGATCCCACTTGGCTCACCAAATTTTGTTCTTCTAGGTTGAAGCGTTCGTTTACAGTATCCATTTTTATTTTAGGTTTCACTCTGTTCTCTCCTATATAGATAGATAAATTTGGAACTCTAAATCCAATATGGTTTGTAGTAGCTCTTTGAAACTTGACAACATAAAGGAGTTCTCAGTTTTGTCTCTATGATTTGTTTCCTCTTCAACTAGCCCTAGGCACAGACTGTGGAAAAGCACTTTCATTGAGAGGGGTTGCAAAGCTTCTAAGAAATAACGAGTTTCTGAAATACCACCAAATATTTTTTCACCCAATCTTGATGATACTTGGTGGTAATGATCGGAACACAAATCCCACTTGACTCACCAAATTTTTTTTTTTTTTTTTACTGTTAACACTCATTACTTTTATTTTTTTTTTATTTTTTTTTCATGTTATTTCCTGTTTTATTTATTTTTTTTAATTAATTTTTATTGTAGGTTGTTCAAAACATTACATAGTTCTTGATATATCATATTTCACACTTTGATTCAAGTGGGATATGCGCTCCCATTTTTACCCCATATACAGATTGCAGAATCACATCATTTGCACAACAATTGATTTACATATTGCCATTCTGGTGTCTGTTGTATTCTGCTGCCTTTCCTATCCTCTACTATCCCCCCTCCCCCCTCCCCTCCCCTCTTCTCTCTCTACCCCCTCTACTGTAATTCATTTCTCCCCCTTATATTTTTCCTCCTTTCCCCTCACTTCCTCTTGTATGTAATTTTGTATACCCCTTAGGGTCTCCTTCCATTTACATACAATTTCCCTTCTCTCTCCCTTTCCCTCCCACCTCTCATCCCTGTTTAATGTTAATCTTCTTCTCATGCTCTTTGTCCCTACTCTGTTCTTAGCTACTCTCCTTATATCAAAGAAGACATTTGGCATTTGTTTTTAAGGGATTGGCTGGCTTCACTTAGCATAATCTGCTCTAATGCCATCCATTTCCCTCCAAATTCTATGATTTTGTCATTTCTTAATGCAGAGTAATACTCCATTGTGTATAAATGCCACATTTTTTTAATCCATTCGTCTATTGAAGGGCATCTAGGTTGGTTCCACAGTCTTGCTATTGTGAATTGTGCTGCTATGAACATGGATGTAGCAGTGTCCCTATAGTGTGCTCTTTTTAGGTCTTTAGGGAATAGACCGAGTAGGGGAATAGCTGGATCAAATGGTGGTTCCATTCCGAGCTTTCCAAGAAATTTCCATACTGCTTTCCAAATTGGCCGCACCAATTTGCAGTCCCACCAGCAATGTACAAGAGTACCCTTTTCCCCACATCCTCGCCAGCACTTGTTGCTGTTTGACTTCCTAATGGCTGCCAATCTTACTGGAGTGAGATGGTATCTTAGGGTGGTTTTGATTTGCATTTCTCTGACTGCTAGAGATGGTGAGCATTTTTTCATATACTTGTTGATTGATTGTATGTCCTCCTCTGAGAAATTTCTGTTCAGGTCCTTGGCCCATTTGTTGATTGGGTTATTCGTTATCTCATTGTCTAATTTTTTTAGTTCTTTGTATATTCTGATTATTAGGGCTCTGTCTGAAGTGTGAGGAGTAAAGATTTGTTCCCAGGACGTAGGCTCCCTATTTACCTCTCTTATTGTTTCTTTTGCTGAGAAAAAACTTTTTAGTTTGAGTAAGTCCCATTTGTTGATTCTAGTTATTAACTGTTGTGCTATGGGTGTCCTATTGAGGAATTTGGAGCCCGACCCCACAGTATGTAGATCATAGCCAACTTTTTCTTCTATCAGACGCCATGTCTCTGATTTGATATCAAGTTCCTTGATCCACTTTGAGTTAACTTTTGTGCATGGCGAGAGAAAGGGATTCAGTTTCATTTTGTTGCAAATGGATTTCCAGTTTTCCCAACACCATTTGTTGAAGATGCTATCCTTCTTCCATTGCATGCTTTTAGCCCCTTTATCGAATATAAGATAGTTGTAGTTTTGTGGATTGGTTTCTGTGTCCTCTATTCTGTACCATTGGTCCACCCGCCTGTTTTGGTACCAGTACCATGCTGTTTTTGTTACTATTGCTCTGTAGTATAGTTTGAAGTCTGGTATAGCTATACCGCCTGATTCACACTTCCTGCTTAGCATTGTTTTTGCTATTCTGGGTCTTTTATTTTTCCATATGAATTTCATGATTGCTTTCTCTATTTCTACAAGAAATGCCGTTGGGATTTTGATTGGCATTGCATTAAACCTATAGAGAACTTTTGGTAATATCGCCATTTTGATGATGTTACTTCTACCTATCCATGAACAGGGTATATTTTTCCATCTTCTAAGATCTTCTTCTATTTCTCTCTTTAGGGTTCTGTAGTTTTCATTGTATAAGTCTTTCACCTCTTTTGTTAGGTTGATTCCCAAGTATTTTATTTTTTTTTTGAGGATATTGTGAATGGGGTGGTTGTCCTCATTTCCATTTCAGAGGATTTGTCACTGATATACAGGAATGCCTTTGATTTATGCGTGTTGATTTTATAGCCTGCCACTTTGCTGAATTCATTTATTAGCTCTAATAGTTTCTTTGTAGACCCTTTTGGGTCTGCTAGGTATAGAATCATGTCATCTGCAAATAGTGATAATTTGAGTTCTTCTTTTCCTATTTTTATGCCTTTAATTTCTTTCGTCTGTCTAATTGCTCTGGCCAGTGATTCGAGAACTATGTTGAACAGAAGTGGTGAGAGAGGGCATCCCTGTCTTGTTCCAGATTTTAGAGGGAGTGCCTTCAGTTTTTCTCCATTCAGAATGATGCTAGCCTGAGGCTTGGCATAGATTGCTTTTACAATATTGAGGTATGTTCCTGTTATCCCTATTTTTTCTAGAGTTTTGAACATAAAGGGATGCTGTACTTTGTCAAATGCTTTTTCCGCATCTATCGAGATGATCATATGGTTCTTATTTTTAAGCCTATTGATGTGGTGAATAACATTTATTGATTTCCGTATATTGAACCAGCTTTGCATCCCAGGGATAAATCCTACCTGATCATGGTGCACAATTTTTTTGATATGTTTTTGTATCCGGTTCGCCAGAAGTTTATTGAGGATTTTTGCATCTAGGTTCATTAGAGATATTGGTCTGTAGTTTTCTTTCTTTGTAGTGTCTTTGTCTGGTTTAGGAATCAGGGTGATGTTGGCCTCATAGAATGAATTTGGTAGTTCTCCCTCTTTTTCTATTTCCTGAAATAGCTTGAAAAGTATTGGTATTAGTTCCTCTTTAAAGGTTTTGTAAAACTCTGCTGTATACCCATCCGGTCCTGGGCTTTTCTTAGTTGGTAGTCTTTTGATGGTATCTTCTATTTCCTCAATTGATATTGGTCTGTTTAGGTTGTCAATATCCTCCTGACTCAATCTGGGCAAATCATATGACTTAAGAAATTTATCGATGCCTTCACTATCTTCTATTTTATTGGAGTATAAGGATTCAAAATAGTTTCTGATAATCTTCTGTATTTCTGAAGTGTCTGTTGTGATATTGCCTTTTTCATCCCGTATGCTGGTAATTTGAGTTCTCTCTCTTCTTCTCTTCGTTAGCGTGGCTAAGGGTCTGTCGATTTTATTTATTTTTTCAAAGAACCAACTTTTAGTTTTGTCAATTTTTTCAATTGTTTCTTTCGTTTCGATTTCATTAATTTCAGCTCTGATTTTAATTATTTCTTGTCTTCTACTTCTTTTGCTGTTGTTTTGCTCTTCTTTTTCTAGGATTCTGAGTTGAAGTATTAGATCATTTATTTGTTGGTTTTTTCTTTTTCTAAGGAATGAACTCCAAGCAATAAATTTTCCCCTTAGAACTGCTTTCAATGTGTCCCATAGATTCCGATATGTTGTGTCTGTGTTTTCATTTATCTCTAAGAATTTTTTAATTTCCTCCTTGATGTCTTCTGTAACCCATTGATCATTCAGTAACCTATTGTTCATTCTCCAGGTGATGCATGATTTTTCCTTACTTCTTTTATCGTTAATTTTCAATTTCATTCCATTATGGTCAGATAAGATGCATGGTATTATCTCTACTCCTTTATATTGTCTAAGAGTTGCCCTGTGACATAATATATGATCTATTTTTGAGAAGGATCCATGTGCTGCTGAGAAAAAAGTGTAACTGCTTGATGTTGGGTGGTATATTCTATATATGTCAATTAAGTCTAGGTTATTAATTGTGTTATTGAGCTCTACAGTTTCCTTATTCAACTTTTGTTTGGAAGATCTGTCCAGTGGTGAGAGAGGTGTGTTGAAGTCTCCCATGATTATTGTATGGTGGTCTATTAGACTCTTGAACTTGAGAAGAGTTTGTTTGATGAACATAGCTGCACCATTGTTTGGGGCATATATATTTATGATTGTTATGTCTTGTTGGTGTATGGTTCCCTTAAGAAGTATGTAGTGTCCCTCTTCATCCCTTTTGATTAACTTTGGCTTGAAATCTATTTTATTTGATATGAGTATGGACACTCCTGCTTGTTTCCGAAGTCCATATGAGTGATATGATTTTTCCCAACCTTTCACCTTCAGTCTATGTATGTCTTTTCCTATCAAATGCGTCTCCTGAAGGCAGCATATTGTTGGGTCTTGTTTTGTGATCCATTCTACTAGCCTGTGTCTCTTAATTGGTGAGTTTAAGCCATTAACATTTAGGGTTATTATTGAGATATGGGTTGTTCTTCCAGCCATATTTGTTTATTTATGTTACTAAACATGGTTTGTTTTCCTCTTTGATTATTCCCCCCCCCCTTTACTGTACTACCTCCCGCTGTTGGTTTTCATTGACATTTTCCATTTCCTCTTCCTGTAATATTTTGCCAAGGATGTTTTGAAGAGATGGTTTTCTAGCTGCAAATTCTTTTAACTTTTGTTTATCATGGAAGGTTTTAATTTCATCTTCCATCCTGAAGCTTAATTTCGCGGGATACACAATTCTTGGTTGGAACCCCTTTTCTTTCAGTGTTTGAAATATGTTATTCCAGGATCTTCTAGCTTTGAGAGTCTGTGTTGAAAGATCAGCTGTTATCCTGATTGGTTTACCCCTAAATGTAATCTGCTTCCTTTCTCTTGTAGCTTTTAAAATTCTCTCCTTATTCTGTATGTTGGGCATCTTCATTATAATGTGTCTAGGTGTGGATCTCTTATGATTTTGCACATTCGGCGTCCTGTAGGCTTCTAGGATTTGGGATTCTGTCTCATTCTTCAAGTCTGGGAAGTTTTCTCGTATTATTTCGTTGAATAGATTGCTCATTCCTTTGGTATGGACCTCAGTACCTTCCTGTATCCCAATGACTCTTAAGTTTGGTCTCTTTATGTTATCCCATATTTCTTGAGTGTTCTGCTCATAGTTTCTTAACAGCTTTGCTGAGCTGTCTATGTTCTTCTCCAGTTGAAATACTTTGTCTTCATTGTCTGATGTTCTATCTTCTAAGTGTTCTACTCTGCTGGTAGTATTCTCAATTGAGTTTTTAAGTTGGTTTATTGTTTCCTGCATTTCCAGGATTTCTGTTTGTTTGTTTTTTATAACCTCTATCTCCCTGTATAATTGATCTTTTACTTCTTGGATTTGTTTATGTAATTGATTGTCAAAGTGGTCGAAGTGGTCTTTCATTGACTGATTTTGCTGTCTAATGTCTTCCTTGAGACTCCAGATCATCTGAAGCATGTATATCCTGAATTCTTTATCTGACATCCCATCTGCTGCAGAAATTACCTCTTCTAAAGTTGAGTTGACCTGCATTGCTTGTGGTCCTTTCTTTCCTTGTCTTTTCATATTGATCGCGTTTCTTTCTGCTTGGTGAAACTGTTGTGTTATTGATTTTTCCCCCTATATATTTATATTGCTCTTGTATAGCTGCAAAGTCTCCCTCGCAGGCTTTGGCGGTGGTTCTTCCCCTCCTCCCAATTGAGGCAATGTGCCTACCACGCCGGGAGGCCGCTGTGCCTGTACTTTCGATGGGCCTGTTCTTTCGGTGGTCACAGGTCCGTCTACCTTGCAGGCGTGAGCAGTGGCTTTGCCCCTCCGCTGGCCACTAGGCCTGTTCTGTCTGTTGGTTGCAGGTCTGTCTACCTAAAAGGCGCTGGTGGCGGCTCTGCCCCTCCCCCAACTGGGGCGATGTATCTGGCGGGCCACTGGGCCTGTTTTGTCAGTGGTCACGGTTCCGCCTACCTTGCACGTGTGTGGAGCAGCTGTGTCCCTCCGAGAGTTGCTGGGCCTAACCTGCCAATGGGTGTCAAGTGCACCTACCTTGCAGGCCCGGGGGTAGCTCTGCCGCTCCGCTGGTTGCTGGGCCTGATATGCTGGTGAGACGCAGGTTTGCCTACCTTGCAGGCACCTGGAGGCTCTGGCCCTCCCCCAACCGGGGCGGGGCGATGTGTCTGGCCGTCCTCTGAGCCTGTTCTGTTGGTGGTCAGGGTACTGCCTACCTAGCAGGCTCGTGGGGCAGCTGTGCCCCTCCGCAGTTTGTTGGGCCTGACCTGCTGGTGTGTGGCAAGTGCGCCTTCCTTGCAGGCCCGGGGGTGGCTCTGCCGCTCCGCGGTTGCTGGGCCTGATCTGTTGGTGAGTCGCAGGTCTGTGTAACTTGCAGGCGCCCGGCGGCTCTGCCCCTCCCCCAACTGGGGCGGGGCGATGTGTCTGGCCGGCCTCTGGGCCTGTTCTGTTGGTAGTCAGGGTTCTGCCTACCTAGCAGGCTCGTGGGGCAGCTGTGCCCCTCCGCAATTTGTTGGGCCTGACCTGCCAGTGGGTGGCAAGTGCCCCTACCTTGCAGGCCCGGGGTGGCTCTGCCGCTCCGGGGTTGCTGGGTCTGATCAGCTGGTGATTCGCAGGTCTGCGTAACTTGCAGGCGCCCGGCGGCTCTGCCCCTCCCCCAACCTGAGCGATGTGTCTGGCAGTCCACTGGACCTGTTTTGTCGGTGGTCACAGTTCTGCCTACCTTGCACACACGTGGAGCAGCTGTTTCATTAGTGCCTGGGCACACTCTCCTTGTTTGCCTCCCTCAGGCCCTTAGTTTGTAGAGCTTGGGGCTGAGCACCCCCAGCAAACTTGCTTAACTTCTGGTAGCCACGCCCCCGTATCTGATGCAAGAGACCTCAGTTGTCAGCACCGGTGGGAGCTGTAGCCGTGAGTCCCATGCCAAGGCGAGTCGGTGCAAGAGACCTCAGTTGTCAGCACTGGTGGGAGCGGTAGCTGGGAGTCCCGCGCCGCGCGGTTCCCGCCGGCTCCTGTGCCAGCACCGCCGCGGCTCCCACCGGCTCCCGCGCCGCTGCTGCGGCTCCCGCCGGTTCCGGCCGGCTCCCGTGCCGCTGCCCCGGCTGCCACCGGCTCTCTCGCCGCAGCCCCAGCTCCCGCCGGCTCCCTCGCAGCAGCCGCCGCTGCCGCCGTCTCCCTCGCTGCAGCCGCCGCTGCCGCCGGCTCCGTCACCGAAGCCGCGGCTCCCGCCGGCTCCGTGCCGCCCTCGGTCTGGCTATTGCGCTCACAGGAGAGCTGGGAGGGGCCCTTAAGTTTTCCCCGCTGATCTATAGCTGAAAGAGCTGTGATCAGTCAAAAAAAAAAAAAAAAAAAAAACAGAGATGATGACGTCAGCTCTCCAAGATGGTGGCCGCTGGCTTCCTCTGTGGTCTGACCGATGTGGAGAACCGAATTGGATGGCTTCCTTCCCCGTTTCAAGCCCAGAATTCAGCTCTGAGTACAGTATTTGCACAGCTGGCGGGAGCCTGCAGAATCCGTAGCACTGTATCTTTGCATTGTTATCTTACCGTCGTTTCCCAGCGAGCGCCGCAGACTCTGGCCACAGGGCGATTTGCTGCATACGCAGCGTGACCTGACTCACCAAATTCTGTTCTTCTAGGTTGAAGCGTTCATTTACAGTAGAAGTTTTTATTTTTAGGTTTCACTCTGTTCCCTCCTATATAGATAGATGAATTTGGAAATCTAAATCCAACATGGTTTGTAGTAGCTCTTTGAAACTTGACAAAATAAAGGCGTTCTCAGTTTTGTCTCTATGGTTTGTTTCCGCTTCATGTAGCCCTAAGCACAGACTGTGGAAAAGCACTTTCTTTGAAAGGGGTTGCCAAGATTCCAAGAAATTACGAGTTTCTGAAATACCAGCAAATATTTTTTCACCCAATCTTGAGGATACTTGCTGGTAATGACAAGGACACAGATCCCACTTGGCTCAACAAATTTTCTTCTTCTAGGTTGAAGCGTTCGTTTACAGTAGCAGTTTTTATTTTTAGGTTTCACTCTGTTCTCTCCTATATAGATGATGAATTTGGCACTCTAAATCCAACCTGGTTTGTAGTAGCTCTTTGTAACTTGACAAAATAAAGGAGTTCTCAGTTTTGTCTCTATGGTTTGTTTCCTCTTCAAGTAGCCCTAGGCACAGACTGTTTAAAAGCACTTTCATTGAGAGGGGTGCCAAGCTTATAAGAAACATGAGTTTCCGAAATACCAGCAAATATTTTTTCACCCAATCTTGATGATACTGGGTGGTAATGATGAGTACACAAATCCCACTTGGCTCACCAAATTTTCTTCTTCTAGGTGGAAGCGTTCGTTTACAGTATCAGTTTTTATATTTAGGTTTCACTCTGTTCTCTCCTATACAGATAGATGAATTTCGAACTCTAAATCCAAGATGGTGTGTAATAGCACTTTGAAACTTGACAAAATAAAGGAGTTCTCAGTTTTGTCTCTATGGTTTGTTTCCTCTTCATTTAGCCCTAGGCAGAGACTGTGTAAAAGCACTTTTTTTGAAAGGAGTTGCCAAGCTTCCAAGAAATTATGAGTTTCTGAAACACCAGCAAATATTTTTTCACCCAATGCTGATGATACGTGGTGGTAATGACAAGTACACAAATCTCACTTGGCTCACCAAATTTTGTTCTTCTAGGTTGAAGCGTTCGTTTATAGTAGCAGTTTTTATTTTTAGGTTTCACTCTGTTCTCTCCTATATAGATAGATGAATTTGGAACTCTAAATCCAATATGGTTTGTAGTATCTCTTTGAAACTTGACAAAATAAAGGCGTTCTCAGTTTTGTCTCTATGATTTGTTTTCGCTTCATGTAGCCCTAAGCAGAGACTGTGGAAAAGCACTTTCATTGAAAGGGGTTGCCAAGCTTCTAAAAATAACAAGTTTCCGAAACACCAGCAAATATTTTTTCACCCAATGTTGATGATACTTGGTGGTAATGATCAGTACACAAATCCCACTTGGCTCACCAAATTTTCTTCTTCTAGGTGGAAGCGTTCGTCTACAGTATCAGTTTTTAAATTTAGGTTTCACTCTGTTCTCTCCTATAGAGATAGATGAATTTGGAACTCTAAATCCAACATGGTGTGTAATAGCTCTTTGTAACTTGACAAAATAAAGGAGTTCTCAGTTTTGTCTCTATGGTTTGTTTCCTCTTCATGTAGCCCTAGCACAGACTGTGGAAAAGCATTTTCATTGAGAGGGGTTGCCAAGCTTCAAAGAAATAAGGAGTTTCCGAAATACCAGCAAATATTTTTTCACCAAATCTTGATGATACTTGGAGGTAATGATCAGTACACAAATCCCACTTGGCTCACCAAAATTTCTTCTTCTAGGTGGAAGCGTTCGTCTACAGTATCAGTTTTTATATTTAGGTTTCACTCTGTTCTCTCGTATCGAGATAGATGAATTTGGAACTCTAAATCCAACATGGTTTGTAGTAGCTCTTTGAAACTTGACAAAATGAAGTAGTTCTCAGTTTTGTCTCTATGATTTGTTTCCTCTTCAAGTAGCCCTAGGCACAGACTATGGAAAAGCACATTCATTGAGAGGGGTTGCCAAGCTTCTAAGAAATAACGAGTTTCCGAAATACCAGCCAATATTTTTTCACCCAATCTTGATGATACTTGGTGGTAATGATCAGTACACAAATCCCACTTGGCTCACCAAATTTGGTTCTTCTTATTTGAAGCGTTCATTTTCAGTAGCAGTTTTTATTTTTAGGTTTCACTCTGTTCTCTTCTATATAGATAGATAAATTTGGAACTCTAAATCCAACATGGTTTGTTGCCGCAGTCTGGCTGGGCACAATTCAGGAGCCACTTGTCAAAAGAAACTAACTTTATTTTTAGAACCACACAAGATAAACAAAACAGCTCCTCAGGAATAAACCCTCAGAGCCCAACTGCCACCACCGGCTTCCCACAAGCCACAATCACACCCACCAGCCTCTTCACCTCCCACAATCCTCCTGCTCTTGAGGCCGATTGGCTGGGTCGCATGGGCGGAGCCAAAAAAGTCCCCCAATGAGCAGCTCCGTGGTCTGAAAGGGCAGGGAAACAGCCCAATGAGCATCACCGCAGAGGAGCCAATCAGCTAGATGTTGCTGGGGCTGCTGTGAGCCAATCATCAGCTGGCAGTCTGAAAGGGCAGGGATACAGCTCAATGAGCATCTCCACAGAGGAGCCAATCAGCTAGGTGTTGCTGGGGCCACTGTGAGCCAATCATCAGCTGGCAGTCTGAAAGTTTGCTGGAGCCCCTTCGGCTGTGGCTCTCAACATCTCCCCCTCTCTGTTTAAACAAGAAGCATGTGGCTTAGGGACCGTGTCTGCCTTAGGTTGTCCAATAGTACATATGGTCCTTACCCGTTATTGGATGAGCTGACCTCAAGGCGTCAGCCTCCTGTCTTAGGTTGGTACCATAGTAATTGGATCTTACCCGTCATTGACTACCAGTCCAGTATACAGCCACACCTGTGTAGAGGTCTTCGTACCAGCGGGGGGGTGAGGTTCTTTGCCTCACCTCTGTTGGCCCCCAAATTTTAGCTGAACGATCATGACAAACAGAAGGGAGGAAGATACACCAAGCCAGCTGACGGCTCCTTTTGGAAAAATTGTACCACCGATGACACCATCAGCATAAATACCCCAACACTACCAGAAGTTGCTGCACCAACAGATAGTTCACAATGCATACAAGTGAGTTCAAAATGCATATAAGTGATACATAGTCCAGGCAAGTTCTGCAAGCAGTTCAGTGATGGCTATAGCAGAAGCTGTAGATTGGTTTTATCTTTGTCTTCATGCACTGGGATGAAGATAGGAATTCTGACAATAATGGCTACAGAAAAATTATATAACATTATATAACATTCCAGAAGACACTAAAAGAAAACAATTTTCTTAACAATTTACATTGTCTTCACTGAAGATAGGAATTCTGGCAATAATGGCTAAAGAAAAAATTATGTAACATTCCAGAAGGCACTAAAAGAAAACAATTTTCTTAACAATTTACATTATCTTCACCGGCACTGGGATGAAGATAGGAATTTTGGCAATAATAGATAAAGAAAAAATTATGTAACGTTCCAGAAGGCATTAAAAGAAAACAATTTTCTTAACAATTTACATTATCTTTAAGAGAATTATTAAATATAATGAAAAGGAAAGGTGAAAGTAAACAAACAGATCTGTTAACCTCCTTTTTTGTTCACATTATAAAACAATCTTCAACAGCTGTTTACCCAATTTAAATTAAACCATTTAAATCACGTGAATAAAAAAAATTATTTGGATCCATTTTTTCATGAGCGCTCATCATATATGACATATGGACATATGTACATTCAAACACAAAACACAAGTGTGCACACATAATACATACGACACATAACATAATAGTAAAGGCCTTATAACATTTTACAGGTGAAATCTCCATTGCAATGTTTAAAAACTCTATAGTCAAAAAATAGAACTGATCAGCAAAACATTAACCTAGGTCTGTATGAGCTCAAAAAAAAATATGGGAAAGGGCAATAATAAAATAGATATTGAAAAAAGCATTCTGGTTCTGTCGCAGATGTAAGAATAACCAAACTGGAGTTCTGGATATCACATCTTCTTTTTGGTCTGTAGAAATCGCTTTAGTTAATCTGTCTGGAATCCAAATCAGCTGCTGTTCTCCCTGTTGAAACACATAAACAGACCCCCGACTCCAGGCAATCACTGGGTCAGGACCTTAGTTAATCTCTCTGGAATCCAAATCGGCTGCTGTTCTCCCTGTGGAAACACACAAACAGACCCCCGACTCCAGACAATTACTGGGTCAGGACCTTTCCATTGTCCTGTTAGAATATCCTTCCAAAGTACCTTGGGCTTATGTACATTTTTTGGACACATATGCCTTTCCGCAGCACTAAGCCCTGATGAATCCAAATTTAAAAAGTTTAGAGTAAAAAGGGTTATTTTAAGTTTATCTTTGGGGAATATATACCCCTTCCCAATTCCTTCTTTTTGCTTTAATAAGTACATTTTAATAGTTTGATGAGCTCTTTCAACTATGCCTTGTCCCTTTGGATTGTATGGGATTCCTGTTATATGAGTAATGCCAAATGATGAGCAAAATTGTTTAAAAGAGGTAGAAGTATAACCAGGGGCATTATCTGTTTTTAACTGTTTTGGAACGCCTACAGTGGCAAAATTTTGTAAGCAATGAGCTATAATATCTTTAGTTTTTTTCTCCGGCATGAAGGGAGCCCATCAAAAATCCAGAAGAAGTATCAACTGTAACATGCAAATATTTTAATTTTCCAAATTCTGGCAAGTGTGTGACGTCCATCTGCCAAATATGGTTAGGTATCAATCCTTTAGGATTGACTCCAAGATTAACTTGTGGTAAAAAGGTCACACAATTTTGACATTGTTTTATTATTTGTCTAGCTTGTTCCTTAGTTATTTTAAAACGCTTTTGTAAAGTATTAGCATTGACATGGAACTTTTTATGAAAATTTATAGCTTCTTCTAGTGTAGAGAAAATATGTATGTCATGTGTAGTTTTATCTGCTAAATCATTGCCCAAACTAAGGGCTCCAGGCAATCCTGTATGTGCCCTGATATGTCCTATAAAGAATGGATCTTTTCTGTCCCAGATTAGACTTTGTATAGTGGAAAGCAAAGAGAAAATAGTAGAGGAAGGGGAAATCCTACCAGCATCTTCAAGGGATACTATAGCATTAACTATATACTGACTATCGGAAAATAAATTAAATACAGAATTTTTAAACATCACAAAAGCCTGTAATACTGCCTTAAGCTCTACCTTTTGAGCTGATTGTTTGGGTACTAAAAATGTAAAAGTTTGATCAGGTGTAACTATTGCTGCTGTACCATTATTTGATCCATCAGTGAATATATTTGGAGCATTCCCGATAGGTGTTTTTCTTGTCATTTTTGGAAAAATTACAGGATGCGATGACCAAAAAGACAATAAAGGATTAGATGGTAAGTGGTTATCAAATGAAACATTAGATTTGCACATGATTATTGCCCAAGTATTTAACTCATTAGCTAACTCATCAATTTGATTCATAGTATATGGAGTAATAATTTTATTGGGAGAAATTCCAAACACTCCCTTTGCTGCTTTTATTCCTTTGAGTATTAATTGTCCTACAGCCTCAGGATACCTAGTAAGAATAGTGTTAGGAGAATAAGATAAATGTATCCATAATAATGGACCTTCTTGCCAAAATACTCCTGTAGGAATATTTTTTGTTGGTAGTACAATAAATAATAAAGGCAAACTTATATCAATTCTATCCAAATGCATATTTTCCATATATGTTTCAATGATTTTTAATGCCTTTCTTGCTTCAGGCGTTAACATACGGGGTGAATTTGGATCTGATGGACCTTTTAGGATATCAAATAAAGGTCCAAACTCTCCTGTTGGTATACCTAGATAAGGCCTTATCCAATTTATGTCTCCTAATAACTTTTGAAAGTCATTAAGTGATTTGAGTTGATCTACTCGTATTTGAATTTTTGGTGGACGGACCATGGTTGAGGATAATAGAACTCCTAAATAATTAATTGGAAAATTTAATTGTACTTTATCTATTGCTATCTCTAGATTATAATTTTTTAATAAGTTTGTAAGTGTGGCATAACAGTCTAGCAATGTGTTTTTAGCTTTGTGTGCTAATAATACATCATCCATATAGTGAAATATTTGTAGTTCAGGATTTTGATTTCTAAGTGGCTGGATTGCTTTGTTAACATAAATTTGACACATAGTTGGGCTGTTAGCCATCCCTTGAGGGAGTACTTTCCATTCATATCTCTGATCAGGACCTTCATGATTCAGTGCAGGGATAGTAAATGCAAAACGTGGACTATCCTCAGGATGAATTGGAATTGAAAAAAAAACAATCTTTAATATCTATAACTAAAACATACCAAGTTTTTGGCAAAGCAGACAATTGAGGAATCCCCGATTGAGCAGGTCCCATAATAACCATCTCATTATTAATGGCTCTTAAATCTTGCAATAATCTCCATTTACCAGATTTTTTTGATGACAAAAATGGGAGTATTATGGGGAGATACAGAAGGTTGTATATGTCCTTCTGCTAATTGTTGTTTGACCAGATCATGGGCTGCTAGTATCTTTTCTTTAGTCAGGGGCCACTGAGGAACCCATACTGGTCTTTCTGATTTCCAAGTAATTTTTATTGTCTCAGTGGTCCTTTCTGAAAATCCAACCCATGTCTATTTATTCCTTGATCTATTTGAATTGGTGCTGCTATACCTTGTTCTCCTAATCTTTTGTTCTTTCCTGAAACCTTGTCTAGTCCTAATAGTGGGTGCATTTGGATTGATGTTATTTGTTAATGTCAAACCTAATTGATCTAGGACATCTCGTCCCCATAAATTTATAGGAAGATGATCCAATACATATGGCTGTATAGTTCCTTCACATCCTTCAGGATCCTTCCAATCTAATACCATTGCACTTCTATGGGGATTAGTCGCCACTCCTAGGCCTCGAAGCGTTTGAGTGGCTTGTTGTAATGGCCAATGTTTTGGCCATTCTTGACGAGAGATGATGCTAAGGTCTGCACCTGTATCCAGTAGCCCATTAAATTCATGTCCTTGAATATTTAGTTTTAGCATGGGGCGAGAATCTAAATTTAAAGACAGCATAGCCCAATCTACACCTGTGGAGCCTAATCCCTTGGAACCTCTTTCTATAGCACGACTGGAAAATTTATCATGTAGGCTTGGTATTATTAGTAACTGTGCTATTCTATCTCCTGGTGAAATTACTGATATACCATTTGGAGAACTGGCTATAATTTTTATTTCACCTTCATAATCGGGATCAATTACCCCAGGACTTATCATAAGTCCTTTTAGAGTAGAAGAGCTGCGTCCCAATAATAAGCCTACTGTTCCTTTGGGAAGAGGTCCTTTCACCCCTGTGGGAATGATTTGAACTCCCATCTCTGGAGTTAGTACTGATCTGGCGGAGGCGCAGATGTCCAACCCTGCGCTCCCTCTGGTTTGTCTGATGAGGGATCTGATGGACAATGTGTCCTGGGCACTACCCTGATGGGGTTGCTGGATTCCTCCAGTGCTCCGTATATTTGTGGTTTTGGGCCCCGGAGCATTGGGCCCCCCTGTCCATTTTTTGGCAATGGAGCCCAATGCCTTTCTCCACGATCTCGTGGATAAACACTTGGTCCTTGTTCGTTTTTTGATAATGGAGTACCCTCTATGGTGGTTTGAGAACGGCATTCAATAGCCCAATGTCTCCCTCTACGGCATCGTGGGCAAATACCCGGTATTCTACTCCTTTGATACCTAGTTTTGTTAAACCCTCCTCCTATGGGGCAATTCCTTTTAAAATGTCCTGTTTGTTCACAATTGTAGCATGTTCTTGGCCTGGAATCTAAAGCCTGTTTTACTGCAGCTGCCACAATTTGCCCTTGTTCATTAATGTCTCTGGCATCTAAAGCCTGTTTTACTGCAGCTGCCACAATTTTCCCTTGTTCATTAATGTCTCTGGCATCTAAAGCCTGTTTTACTGCAGCTGCCATGACTTGCTCTTGTTCATTAATGTCTCTACATAATTTAATATATGTGTTTAAATCTTCATGTTTCCATGGTCTAATGATATCTCTGCACCAACGATTTGCTTGGTCATAAGCCAGTTGTTTTATTAATGGCATTGCTTGTTCTGTATTCCCAAAAACTCTGGTAGCTGTTTGAATAAGCCTATCTACAAATTCAGCATAAGATTCATTAGTTCCTTGTATTATCTTAGATAATTGACCTTGTAAACCTCCATGTCTTTGTAAAGTCTTCCATGCCTTAACTGCATCTACAGCAATTTGTAAATATACACCAGGATCATATGCAATTTGTTGGTGCTGACCCTCATAAGGTCCCTTTCCTAACAACATATCTAGATTTCTCTGAGGATAACCAGCTGCTGCATTTCGCCTAGCCGTCTCCTTTCAAAATTCCTCATTGGCAACCTTCCATAACAGGTATTGTCCTCCATTTAGCACAGCTTTACACATATTAGCCCAATCTGCTGGCGTCATGTTCAAGTTGGTAATGGATTCGACCAAGCTTACAGTGAAGGGTGCTTGAGGACCATAGGTTGTTACAGCCTCTTTTAGCTGCTTCACTGTTTTGAAATTTAAAGTCTCGTAAATTCGCTGCCCTCCTACCTCAAATACAGGGCATGTTAATACTTGAGATCCTGTTTCAGGATCTGAACTATCCACTGCGGGGGTTGGGGGCCTCTTAGCATATGAAGGTGGCCTTGTCAGTTGGACACTTACGTCCTCTGGTGATAGAAAGGTGTTAATAGCAGTCTCCTGTAGAGGTGGTGCTGTTGGTTGGACACTTAAGCCCTCTGGTGATAGAAAGGTTTTAGTAGCAGTCTCCTTTTGTAACTTTCCCCCTGATGGCTTTTTCTGCACTAAACTTTCTTTCTCTGTCTGATTAGCTCAAAAGACCTTCTCTTTTACTTGAATCTTTTCCTCTTTCTGACTAACTTGAGAGACCTCCTCATTTACTTGAATCAATATGTCTTCTCCTTCCTCTACCTTTGTCTGAATTGAAGGTTTTGGACTAAGAAAACCAGATATCAATGCCCACAATGCCAATGTGCCAGCTGGCAGAGTTCCTGGGCTGTTCTTTTCTATTCTTTTTAAATCTTCACCATGATGGTTCCATTGTGATATATTTAACAACTCCTCCTTAAAAAGCCATGGGCTACATTTTTGCATTGTATCAACGTATGCCCTGACTGCTCTTGATTTTACTGGGATGCCTTCTTCCTCTAACAATTTACTTAACACTCTTTCAGTTTGTTTTTTACTTGTTTCTGATCCCATATTTCTACTATAATACAACCCAACAAGATGACGCCAAACAAAACCGAGACAGAATGAAATAAAAATGGAACCACACAAAATCATTATAACCTTTCTATCCTCCTTACATGTGCATCCGTCCTTTCTCCCTATCTGTTCCTCAGACGTAAATAGTTTTTCCTCAGAAGTGAGCGGTTTTTCTTCTGTCTCACTCATCTCCAGGGACAGGCAACTTAAAACAAAAATGAAGCAAAACAAAAGAGGAATCTTAAAATGGCTCCCCATCCTCTCACCCTGCCCTCAGGGGCGAGCGGTTTACTTACCCTCAGTCGCTCCCCGTGCGAGCCACCAAATGCCGCAGTCTGGCTGGGCACAATTCAGGAGCCACTTGTCAAAAGAAACTAACTTTATTTTTAGAACCACACAAGATAAACAAAACAGCTGCTCAGGAATAAACCCTCAGAGCCCAACTGCCACCACCGGCTTCCCACAAGCCACACTCACACCCACCAGCCTCTTCAAATCCCACAATCCTCCTGCTCTTGAGGCCGATTGGCTGGGTCGCATGGGCGGAGCCAAAAAAGTCCCCCAATGAGCAGCTCCGTGGTCTGAAAGGGCAGGGAAACAGCCCAATGAGCATCACCGCAGAGGAGCCAATCAGCTAGATGTTGTTGGGGCTGCTGTGAGCCAATCATCAGCTGGCAGTCTGAAAGGGCAGGGATACAGCTCAATGAGCATCTCCACAGAGGAGCCAATCAGCTAGGTGTTGCTGGGGCCACTGTGAGCCAATCATCAGCTGGCAGTCTGAAAGTTTGCTGGAGCCCCTTCGGCTGTGGCTCTCAACAGTTTGTAGTAGATCTTTGTAACTTGACAAAATAAAGGAGTTCTCAGTTTTGTCTCTATGGATTGTTTCCTCTTCAAGTAGCCCTAGCCACAGACTGTGGAAAAGAATTTTCATTGAGAGGGGTGGCCAACCTTCTAAGAAATAACGAGTTTCCGAAATACCAGCAAATATTTTTTCACGCAATCTTGATGATACTTGGTGGTAGGGATCGGTTCAGAAATTCGACTTGACTCACCAAATTTTGTTCTTCTAGCTTGAAGCGTTCGTTTACAGTAGCAGTTTCTATTTTTAGGTTCCCTCTGTTCTCTCCTATATAGATAAATGAATTTGGAACTCTAAATCCAACATGGTGTTTAATAGCTCTTTGAAACTTGACAAAATAAACGAGTTCTCAGTTTTGTCTCTATGATTTGTTTCCGCTTCATGTAGCCCTAAGCAGCGACTGTGGAAAAGCACTTTCATTGAAAGGGGTTGCCAAGCTTCCAAGAAATTAGGAGTTTCCGAAATACCAGCAAATATTTTTTCACCCAATCTTGATGATATGTGGTGGTAATGACAAGTCCACAAATCCCACTTGGCTCACCAAATTTTGTTCTTCTAGGTTGAAGCGTTCGTTTGCAGTAGCAGTTTTAATTTTTAGCTTTCACTCTGTTCTCTCCTATATAGATAGATGAATTTGGAACTCTAAATCCAACATGGTTGTAGTAGCTCTTTGAAACTTGACAAAATAAATTAGTTCTCAGTTTTGTGTCTATGGTTTGTTTCCGCTTCATGTAGCCCTAAGCAGAGACTGTGGAAAAGCACTTTGTTTGAAAGGGGTTGCCAAGCTTCCAAGAAATTACGAGTTTCTGAAATACCAGCAAATATTTTTTCACCCAATGTTGATGATACGTGGTGGTAATGACAAGGACACAGATCCCACTTGGCTCACCAAATTTTGTTCTTCTAGGTTGAAGCGTTCGTTTACAGTAGCAGTTTTTATTTTTATGTTTCACTCTGTTCTCTCCTATATAGATGATGAATTTGGAACTATAAATCCAACATGGTTTGTAGTAGCTCTTTGAAACTTGACAAAATAAAGGAGTTCGCAGTTTTGTCTCTATGATTCGTTTCCGATTCATGTAGCTCTAAGCAGAGACTGTGGAAAAGCACTTTCATTGAAAGGGGTTGCCAAGCTTCCAAGAAATTACGAGTTTCCGAAATACCAGCAAATATTTTTTCACCCAATGTTGATGATACTTGGTGGTAATGATCAGTACACAAATCCCACTTGGCTCACCTAATTTTGTTCTTCTTGGTTGAAGCGTTCGTTTACAGTAGCAGTTTTTATTTTTATGTTTCACTCTGTTCTCTCCTATATAGATGATGAATTTGGAACTCTAAATCCAACATGGTATGTAATATCTCTTTGAAACTTGACAAAATAAAGGATTTCTCAGTTTTCTCTGTATGGTTTGTTTCCTCTTCATGTAGCCCTAGGCAGAGACTGTGGAAAAACACTTCATTCAGAGGGGTTGCCAAGCTTCTAAGAAATAACGATTTTTCGAAATACCAGCAAATATTTTTTCACCAAATCTTGATGATACTTGGTGGTATAGATCAGTACACGAATCCCACTTGGCTCACCAAATTTTCTTCTACTAGGTGGAAGCGTTCGTCGACAATATCAGTTTTTATATTTAGGTTTCACTCTGTTC
Source organism: Callospermophilus lateralis (assembly GCF_048772815.1). Taxonomy (NCBI): domain Eukaryota; kingdom Metazoa; phylum Chordata; class Mammalia; order Rodentia; family Sciuridae; genus Callospermophilus; species Callospermophilus lateralis. The sequence continues at coordinate 17,688 of NW_027512895.1, read as the reverse complement.
TCTCCTATAGAGATAGATGAATTTGGAACTCTAAATCCAACATGGTTTGTAGTAGCTCTTTGAAACTTGACAAAGTAAAGGAGTTCTCAGTTTTGTCTCTATGATTTGTTTCCGCTTCAAGTAGCCCTAAGCAGTGACTGTGGAAAAGCACTTTCATTGAGAGGGGTTGCCAAGCTTCCAACAAATTAAGTTGGTTTTACTCTGTTCTCTCCTATAGAGATAGATGAATTTGGAACTCTAAATCCAACATGGTTTGTAGTTGATCTTTGTAACTTGACAAAATAAAGGAGTTCTCAGTTTTTTCTCAATGGTTTGTTTCCTCTTCAAGTAGCCCTAGGCACAGACTGTGGAAAAGCACTTTCATTGAGAGGGCTTGCCAAGCTTCTAAGAAATAACGAGTTTCCGAAATACCAGGAAATATATTTTCACCCAATCTTGATGATACTTGGTGGTAATGATCAGTACAAAAATCCCACTTGGCTCACCAAATTTTGTTCTTCTAGGTTGAAGCGTTCGTCTACAGTAGCAGTTTATGTATTTAGGTTTCACTGTGTTCTCTCCTATATAGATAGATGAATTTGGAACTCTAAATCCAACATGGTTTGTAGTAGCTCTTTGAAACTTGATAAAATAAAGGAGTTCTCAGTTTTGTCTCTATGGTTTGTTTACTCTTCAAGTAGCCCTAGGCACAGATGGTGGAAAAGCCCGTTAATTGAGAGGGGTTGCCAAGCTTCTAAGAAATAACAGTTTCCGAAATACCAGCAAATATGTTTTCACCCAATCTTGATGATACTTGGTGGTAATGATCAGTACACAAGTCCCACTTGGCTCACCAAATTTTGTTCTTCTTGTTTGAAGCGTTCGTTTACAGTAGCAGTTTTTATTTTTAGGTTTCACTCTGTTCTCTCCTATATAGATAGATGAATTTGGAACTCTAAATCCAACAGGGATTGCCGTAGCTCTTTGAAACTTGAAAAAATAAAGGAGTTCTCAGTTTTGTCTCTATGGTTTGTTTCCTCTTCAAGTAGCCCTAAGCAGAGACTGTGAAAAAGCACTTTCATTGAAAGGGGTTGCAAAGCTTCCAAGAAATTACGATTTTCCGAAATACCAGCAAATATATTTTCACCCAATCTTGATGATACTTGGTGGTAATGATCAGTACACAAGTCCCACTTGGCTCACCAAATTTTGTTCTTCTTGTTTGAAGCGTTCGTTTACAGTAGCAGTTTTAATTTTTAGGTTTCACTCTGTTCTCTCCTATATAGATAGATGAATTTGGAACTCTAAAACCAACATGGTTTGTAGTACATCTTTGAAACTTGAGAAAATAAAGCAGTTCTCAGTTTTGTCTCTATGATTTCTTTCTGATAAAAGTAGCCCTAAGCAGAGACTGTGGAAAGGCACTTTCATTGAGAGGGGTTGCCAAGCTTCTAAGAAATAACGAGTTTCCGAAATACCAGCAAATATTTTTTCACCCACGTTGATGATACTGGGTGGTAATAATCAGTACACAAATCCCACTTGGCTCACCAAATTTTGTTCTTAAACGTTGATGCGATCGTTCACAGTAGCAGTTTTTATATTTAGGTTTCACTCTGTTCTCTCCTCTATAGATAGATGAATTTGGAACTCTAAATCCAACATGGTTTGTAGTAGCTCTTTGAAACTTGATAAAATAAAGGAGTTCTCAGTTTTGTCTCTATGGTTTGTTTACTCTTCAAGTAGCCCTAGGCACAGATGGTGGAAAAGCCCGTTAATTGAGAGGGGTTGCCAAGCTTCTAAGAAATAACAGTTTCCGAAATACCAGCAAATATGTTTTCACCCAATCTTGATGATACTTGGTGGTAATGATCAGTACACAAGTCCCACTTGGCTCACCAAATTTTGTTCTTCTTGTTTGAAGCGTTCGTTTACAGTAGCAGTTTTTATTTTTAGGTTTCACTCTGTTCTCTCCTATATAGATAGATGAATTTGGAACTCTAAATCCAACAGGGATTGCCGTAGCTCTTTGAAACTTGAAAAAATAAAGGAGTTCTCAGTTTTGTCTCTATGGTTTGTTTCCTCTTCAAGTAGCCCTAAGCAGAGACTGTGAAAAAGCACTTTCATTGAAAGGGGTTGCAAAGCTTCCAAGAAATTACGATTTTCCGAAATACCAGCAAATATATTTTCACCCAATCTTGATGATACTTGGTGGTAATGATCAGTACACAAGTCCCACTTGGCTCACCAAATTTTGTTCTTCTTGTTTGAAGCGTTCGTTTACAGTAGCAGTTTTTATTTTTAGGTTTCACTCTGTTCTCTCCTATATAGATAGATGAATTTGGAACTCTAAAACCAACATGGTTTGTAGTACATCTTTGAAACTTGAGAAAATAAAGCAGTTCTCAGTTTTGTCTCTATGATTTCTTTCTGATAAAAGTAGCCCTAAGCAGAGACTGTGGAAAGGCACTTTCATTGAGAGGGGTTGCCAAGCTTCTAAGAAATAACGAGTTTCCGAAATACCAGCAAATATTTTTTCACCCACGTTGATGATACTGGGTGGTAATAATCAGTACACAAATCCCACTTGGCTCACCAAATTTTGTTCTTAAACGTTGATGCGATCGTTCACAGTAGCAGTTTTTATATTTAGGTTTCACTCTGTTCTCTCCTCTATAGATAGATGAATTTGGAACTCTAAATACAACATGGTTTGTAGTAACTCTTTGAAACTTGACAAAATAAAAAAGTTCTCACTTTTGTCTCTATGGTTTGTTTCCTCTTCAAGTAGCCCTAGGCACAGACTGTGGAAAAGCACTTTCATTAAAAGGGGTTGCCAAGCTTCCATGAAATTACTAGTTTCCGAAATACCAGCAAATATTTTTTCACCCAATGTTGATCATTCGTAATGACCAGTACACAAATCCCACTTGGCTCATCAAATTTTGTTCTTCTACATTGAAGCGTTCTTCTACAGTAGCAGTTTTTATATTTAGGTTTCCCTCTGTTCTCTCCTATATAGATAGTTGAATTTGGAACTCTAAATCCAACATGGTGTATAGTAGCTTTTTGAAACTTGAGAAAATAAAGGAGTTCTCAGTTTTGTCTCTATGAATTGTTTCTGATTCAAGTAGCCCTAAGCAGAGACTGCGGAAAAGCACTTTCATTGAAAGGGGTTTCAAAGCTTCCATATAACGAGTTTCCGAAATGCCAGCAAATATTTTTTCAACCAATCTTGATGATACGAAGTGGTAATAACAAGTACACAAATCCCACTTGGCTTAACAAATTTTGTTCTTCTAGGTTTAAGCGTTCGTCTACAGAAGCAGTTTTTATATTTAGGTTTCACTCTGTTCTCTCCTATATAGATAGATGAATTTGGAACTCTAAATCCAACATGGCTTGTAGTAGCTCCTTGAAACTTGACAAAATAAAGGAGTTCTCATTTTTGTCTCAATGCTTTGTTTCCTCTTCAAGTAGCCTTAGGCACAGACTGTGGAAAAGCACTTTCATTGAGAGGGGTTGCCAAGCTTCTAAGAAATAACGAGTTTCCGAAATACCAGCAAATATTTTTTCACCCAATGTTGATGGCTCAATAAATTTTGTTCTTCTAGGTTGTAGAGTTCGTCTACAGTAGCAGTTTTAATATTTAGGATTCCCTCTGTTCTCTCCTATATAGAATGTTGAATTTGGAACTCTAAATCCAACGTGGTGTGTAGTAGCTCTTTGAAACTTGACAAAATAAAGGAGTTCTCAGTTTTGTCTCAATGGTTTGTTTCCTCTTCAAGTAGCCCTAGGCACAGACTGTGGAAAAGCACTTTCATTGAGAGGGGTTGCCAAGCTTCTAAGAAATAACGAGTTTCCGAAATACCTGCAAATATTTTTTCACCCAATCTTGATGATACTTGGTTGTAATGATCAGTACACAAATCCCACTTGGCTCACCAAATTGTGTTTTTCTAGGTTGAAGCGTTCGTCTACAGTAGCAGTTTGTATATTTAGGTTTCACTCTGTTCTCTCCTATATAGATTGATGAATTTGGAACTCTAAATCCAACATGGTTTGTAGTAGCTCTTTGACACTTGAGAAAATAAAGGAGTTCTCAGTTTTGTCTCTATGATTTCTTTCCGATTCAAGTAGCCCTAAGAAGAGACTGTGGAAAAGCACTTTCATTGAGAGGGTTTGCCACGCTTCCAAGAAATTACGAGTTTCCGAAATACTAGCAAATATTTTTTCACCCAATCTTGATGATACGTGGTGGTACTGACAAGTGCACAAATCCCACTTGGCTCACCAAATTTTGTTCCTCTAGGTTGAAGCATTGGTTTACAGTAGCAGTTTTTATTTTTAAGTTTCACTCTTTTCTCTACTATATAGATAGATGAATTTGGAACTCTAAATCCAACATTGTTTGTAGTAGCTCTTTGAAATTTCACAAAATAAAGGAGTTCTCAGTTTTTTCTCTATGGTTTGCTTCCTCTTCATGTAGTCCAAGGCACAGTCTGTGGAAAAGCACTTTCATTGAGAGGGGTTGCCAATCTTCTAAGAAATAATGAGTTTCAGAAATACCAGCAAATATTTTTTCACCCAATCTTGATGATACTTGGTGGTAATAATCAGTACACAAATCCCACTTGGCTCAACAAATTTTGTTCTTCTAGGTTGAAGCGTACGTTTGCAATAGCAGTTTTTATTTTTATTTTTCACTCTATTCTCTCCTATATAGATAGATGAATTTGGAACTCTAAATCCAACATGGTTTGTAGTAGCTCTTTGAAACTGGACAAAATAAAGGAGTTCTCAGTTTTGTCTCAATGGTTTGTTTCCTCTTCAAGTAGCCCTAGGCACAGACTGTGGAAAAGCAGTTTCATTGAGAGGGGTTGCCAAGCTTCTAAGAAATAACGAGTTTCCGAAATACCAGCAAATATTTTTTCAACCAATCTTGATGATTCTTGGTGGTAATGATCAGTACACAAATCCCACTTGGCTCACCAAATTGTGTTCTTCTAGGTTGAAGCGTTCGTCTACAGTAGCAGTTTATATATTTAGGTTTCACTCTGTTCTCTCCTATATAGATAGATGAATTTGGAACTCTATATCCAACATGGTTTCTAGTAGCTCTTTGAAACTTGAGAAAATAAAGGAGTTCTCAGTTTTGTCTCTATGATTTGTTTCTGATTCAAGTAGCCCTAAGCAGAGACTGTGCAAAAGCACTTTCATTGAGAGGGTTTGCCAAGCTTCCAAGAAATTACGAGTTTCCGAAATACTAGCAAATATTTTTTCACCCAATCTTGATGATACGTGGTGGTAATGATTAGTACACATATCCCACTGGGCTCACCAAGTTTTGTTCTTCTAGGTTGAAGCGATCGTCTACAGTAGCAGTTTTTATATTTAGTTTTCCCTCTGTTCTCTCCTATATAGATAGATGAATTTGGAACTCTAAATCCAACATGGTTTGTAGTAGCTCATTGAAAATTGAGAAAATAAAGGAGTCCTCAGTTTTGTCACCATGGTTTGTTTCCTCTTCAAGTAGCCCTAAGCAGAGACTGCAGAAAAGCACTTTCATTGAAAGGGGTTTCAAAGCTTCCAAATAACGAGTTTCCGAAATGCCAGCAAATATTTTTTCAACCAATCTTGATGATACGAAGTGGTAATAACAAGTACACAAATCCCACTTGGCTTAACAAATTTTGTTCTTCTAGGTTTAAGCGTTCGTCCACAGAAGCAGTTTTTATATTTAGGTTTCACTCTGTTCTCTCCTATATAGATAGATGAATTTGGAACTCTAAATCCAACATGGTTTGTAGTAGCTCCTTGAAACTTGACAAAATAAAGGAGTTCTCATTTTTGTCTCAATGCTTTGTTTCCTCTTCAAGTAGCCTTAGGCACAGACTGTGGAAAAGCACTTTCATTGAGAGGGGTTGCCAAGCTTCTAAGAAATAACGAGTTTCCGAAATACCAGCAAATATTTTTTCACCCAATGTTGATGGCTCAATAAATTTTGTTCTTCTAGGTTGAAGAGTTCGTCTACAGTAGCAGTTTTAATATTTAGGATTCCCTCTGTTCTCTCCTATATAGAATGTTGAATTTGGAACTCTAAATCCAACGTGGTGTGTAGTAGCTCTTTGAAACTTGACAAAATAAAGGAGTTCTCAGTTTTGTCTCAATGGTTTGTTTCCTCTTCAAGTAGCCCTAGGCACAGACTGTGGAAAAGCACTTTCATTGAGAGGGGTTGCCAAGCTTCTAAGAAATAACGAGTTTCCGAAATACCTGCAAATATTTTTTCACCCAATCTTGATGATACTTGGTTGTAATGATCAGTACACAAATCCCACTTGGCTCACCAAATTGTGTTTTTCTAGGTTGAAGCGTTCGTCTACAGTAGCAGTTTGTATATTTAGGTTTCACTCTGTTCTCTCCTATATAGATTGATGAATTTGGAACTCTAAATCCAACATGGTTTGTAGTAGCTCTTTGAAACTTGAGAAAATAAAGGAGTTCTCAGTTTTGTCTCTATGATTTCTCTCCGATTCAAGTAGCCCTAAGAAGAGACTGTGGAAAAGCACTTTCATTGAGAGGGTTTGCCACGCTTCCAAGAAATTACGAGTTTCCGAAATACTAGCAAATATTTTTTCACCCAATCTTGATGATACGTGGTGGTACTGAGAAGTGCACAAATCCCACTTGGCTCACCAAATTTTGTTCCTCTAGGTTGAAGCATTGGTTTACAGTAGCAGTTTTTATTTTTAAGTTTCACTCTGTTCTCTACTATATAGATAGATGAATTTGGAACTCTAAATCCAACATTGTTTGTAGTAGCTCTTTGAAATTTCACAAAATAAAGGAGTTCTCAGTTTTTTCTCTATGGTTTGTTTCCTCTTCATGTAGTCCAAGGCACAGACTGTGGAAAAGCACTTTCATTGAGAGGGGTTGCCAAGCTTCTAAGAAATAACGAGTTTCAGAAATACCAGCAAATATTTTTTCACCCAATCTTGATGATACTTGGTGGTAATAATCAGTACACAAATCCCACTTGGCTCAACAAATTTTGTTCTTCTAGGTTGAAGCGTACGTTTGCAATAGCAGTTTTTATTTTTATTTTTCACTCTATTCTCTCCTATATAGATAGATGAATTTGGAACTCTAAATCCAACATGGTTTGTAGTAGCTCTTTGAAACTGGACAAAATAAAGGAGTTCTCAGTTTTGTCTCTATGGTTTGTTTCCTCTTCAAGTAGCCTTAGCAGAGACGGTGGAAAAGCACTTTCATTGAGAGGGGTTGCCAACTTCTGAGAAATAACGAGTTTCCGAAATACCAGAAAAAATTTTTTCACCCAATCTTGATTATACTTGGTGGTAGTGATCAGTACACAAATCCCACTTGGCTCACCAAATTTTTTTCTTCTATGTTGAAGCGTTCGTTTACAGTAGCAGTTTTTATTTTTAGGTTTCACTCTGTTCTCTCCTATAAAGATAGATGAATTTGGAACTCTAAATCCAACATGATTTGTAGTAGCTCTTTGAAACTTGAAAAAATAAAGGAGTTCTAAGTTTTGTCTCTATGATTTGTTTCCGATTCAAGTAGCCCTAAGCAGAGACTGTGGAAAAGCACTTTCATTGAGAGGGGTTGCCAAGCTTCCAAGAAATGATGAGTTTCCGAAATACCAGCAAATATTTTTTCACACAATCTTGATGATACGTGGTGGTAATGACAATTCCACAAATCCCACTTGTCTCACCAAATTTCGTTCTTCTAGGTTGAAGGGTTCGTTTACAGTAGCAGTTTTTATTTTTAGGATTCAGTCTGTTCTCTACTATACAGAAAGATGAATTTGGAACTCTAAATCTTACATTGTTTGTAGTAGCTCTTTGAAACTTGACAAAATAAAGTAGTTCTCAGTTTTGTCTCCATGGTTTGTTTTTTCTTCAATTACCCGTAGTCACAGACTTTGGAAAAGCACTTTCATTGAGAGGGGTTGCCAACTTCTGAGAAATAACGAGTTTCCGAAATACCAGAAAATATTTTTTCACCCAATCTTGATGATACTTGGTGGTAATGATCAGTACAAAAATCCCACTTGGCTCACCAAATTTTGTTCTTCTAGGTTGAAGCGTTCGTCTACAGTAGCAGTTTATACATTTAGGTTTCACTCTGTTCTCTCCTATATAGATAGATGAATTTGGAACTCTAAATCCAACATGGTTTGTAGTAGCTCTTTGAAACTTGAGAAAATAAAGGAGTTCTCAGTTTTATCTCTATGAATTGTTTCCGATTCAAGTAGCCCTAAGCAGAGACTGTGGAAAAGCACTTTCATTGAGAGGGTTTGCCACGCATCCAAGAAATTACATATTTCCGAAATACTAGCAATATTTTTTCACCCAATCTTGATGATACGTGGTGGTAATGAGAAGTCCACAAATATCACTTGGTTCACCAAATTTTGTTCTTCTATGTTGAAGCATTGGTTTACAGTAGCATTTTTTATTTTTAGGTTTCACTCTGTTCTCTACTATATAGATAGATGAATTTGGAACTCTAAATCCAACATGATTTGTAGTAGCTCTTTGAAACTTGAGAAAATAAAGGAGTTCTGATTTTTGTCTCCATGGTTTGTTTTCTTTTCAAGTAGCCCTAAGCAGAGACTCTGGAAAAGCACTTTCATTAGAGGGGTTGCCAAGCTTCTAAAAAATAACGAGTTTCCGAAATACCAGCAAATATTTTTTCACCCAATGTTGATGATACTTGGTGGTAATGATCAGTACACAAATCCCACTTGGCTCACAAAATTTTGTTCTTCTAGGTTGAAGCGTTGGTCGACAGTATCAGTTTTTATTTTTAGGATTCACTCTGTTCTCTCCTATATAGATAGATGAATTTGGAACTCTATATCCAACATGGTTTGTAGTAGCTCTTTGAAACTTGAGAAAATAAAGGAGTTCTCAGTTTTGTCTCTATGATTTGTTTCCGATTCAAGTAGCCCTAAGCAGAGACTGTGGAGAAGCACTTTCATTGACAGGGGTTGAAACGCTTCCAAGAAATTACGAGTTTCCGAAATACTAGCAAATATTTTTTCACCCAATCTTTATGTTACGTGGTGGTAATGAGATGTATACAAATCCCACTTGGCTCATCAAATTTTGTTCTTCTAGGTTGAAGCATTGGTTTACAGTAGCAGTTTTTATTTTTCGGTTTCACTCTGTTCTCTACTATATAGATAGATGAATTTGGAACTCTAAATCCAACATGGTTTGTAGTAGCTCTTTGAAACTGGACAAAATAAAGGAGTTCTCAGTTTTGACTCTATGTTTTGTTTCCTCTTCAAGTCGCCCTAAGCACAGAAAGTGGAAAAGCACTTTCATTGAGAAATGTTGCCAAGCTTCTAAGAAATAACGAGTTTCTGAAATACCAGCAAATATTTTTTCACCCAATCTTGATGATACTGGGTGGTAATGATCAGTACACAAATCCCACTTGGCTCACCAAATTTTGTTCTTCTACGTTGACGTGATCGTCTACAGTAGCAGTTTTTATATTTAGGTTTCACTCTGTTCTCTCCTATATAGATAGATGAATTTGGAACTCTAAATGCAACATGTTTTCTAGTAGCTCTTTGAAACTTTACAAAATAAAGGAGTTCTCAGTTTTGGCTCTATGGTTTGTTTCCTCTTCAAGTAGCCCTAGGCACAGACTGTGTAAAAGCACTTTCATTGAAAGGGGTTTCAAATCTTCCAAGAAATAACGAGTTTCCGAAATACCAGCAAATATTTTTTCACCCAATCTTGATGATACGTGGTGGTAATGACAAGTACACAAATCCCACGTGGCTCAACAAATTTTGTTCTTCTAGGTTTAAGCGTTCGTCTACAGTAGCAGTTTTTATATTTAGGTTTTACTCTGTTCTCTCCTATATAGATAGATGAATTTGAAACTCTAAATCCAACATGGTGTGTAGTAGCTCTTTGAAACTTGACAAAATAAAGGAGTTCTCATTTTTGTCTCAATGCTTTGTTTACTCTTCACGTAGCCCTAGGCACAGACTGTAGAAAAGCACTTTCATTGAGAGGGGTTGCCAAGCTTCTAAGAAATAACGAGTTTCTGAAATACCTGCAAATATTTTTTCACCCAATCTTGATGATACTTGGTTGTAATGATCAGTACATAAATTACACTTGGCTCACCAAATTGTGTTCTTCTAGGTTGAAGCATTCGTCTACAGTAGCAGTTTATATATTTAGGTTTCAATCTGTTCTCTCCTACATAGATAGGTGAATTTGGAACTCTAAATCCAACATGGTTTGTAGTAGCTCTTTGAAACTTGAGAAAATAAAGGAGTTCTCAGTTTTGTCTCTATGATTTGTTTCCGATTCAAGTAGCCTTAAGCAGAGACTGTGGAAAAGCACTTTCATTGAGAGGGGTTGCCACGCTTCCAAGAAATTACGATTTTCCGAAATACTAGCAAATATTTTTCACCCAATCTTGATGATACGTGGTGGTAATGAGAAGTCCACAAATCCCACTTGGCTCACCAAATTTTGTTCTTCTAGGTTGAAGCATTGGTTTACAGTAGCAGTTTTTATTTTTAGGTTTCACTCTGTTCTCTATTATATAGATACATGAATTTGGAACTCTAAATCCAACATTGATTGTGGTAGCTCTTTGAAACTTGACAAAATAAATGAGTTCTCAGTTTTTTCTCTATGGTTTGTTTCCTCTTCATGTAGTACAAGGCACAGACTGTGAAAAAGCACTTTAATTGAGAGGGGTTGCCAAGCTTCTAAGAAATAACGAGTTTCCAAAAATACCAGCAAATATTTTTTCACCGAATTTTGATGATACTTGGTGGTAATGATTAGTACACATATCCCACTTGGCTCACCAAATTTTGTTCTTCTAGGTTGAAGCGTTCATCTACAGTAGCAGTTTTTATATTTAGGTTTCCGTCAGTAATCTCCTATATAGATCGATGAATTTGGAACTCTAAATCCAACATGGTTTGTAGTAGCTCTTTGAAACTTGACAAAATAAAGGAGTTCTCTTTTTTGTCTCAATGCTTTGTTTACTCTTCAAGTAGCCCTAGGCACAGACTGTGGAAAAGCACTTTCATTGAGAGGGGTTGCCAAGCTTCTAAGAAATAACGAGTTTCCGAAATACCAGCAAATATTTTTTCACCCAATGTTGATGATTCTTCGTGGTAATGATCAGTACACAAATCCACTTGGCTCACCAAATTTTGTTCTTCTAGGTTGAAGCGTTCGTCTACAGTAGCAGTTTTTATATTTAGGTTTCCCTCTGTTTTCTCCTATATAGATAGTTGAATTTGGAACTCTAAATCCAACATGGTTTGTAGTAGCTCTTTGAAACTTGACAAAAGAAAGGAGTTCTCAGTTTTGTCTCAATGGTTTGTTTCCTCTTCAAGTAGCCCTAGGCACAGACTGTGGAAAAGCACTTTCATAGAAAGGGGTTGCCAAGCTTCCATGAAATTACGAGTGTCCGAAATACCAGCAAATATTTTTTCACCCAATGTTGATCATACTTGGTGGTAATGATCAGTACACCAATCCCACATGGCTCACCAAATTTTGTTCTTCTAGGTTGAAGCGTTCGTCTAGAGAAGCAGTTTTTTATTTAGGTTTCACTCTGTTCTCTACTATATAGATAGATGAATTTGGAACTCTAAATCCAACATGGTTTGTTGGAGCTCTTTGAAACGTGACAAAATAACGGAGTTCTCAGTTTTGTTTCAATGGTTTGTTTCCTCTTCAAGTAGCCATAGGCACAGACTGTGGAAAAGCTCTTTCATTGAGAGGGGTTGCCAAGCTTCTAAGAAATAACGAGTTTCCAAAATACTAGCAAATATTTTTTCACCCAATCTTGATGATACGTGGTGGTATTGAGAAGTCCACAAATCCCACTTGGCTCACCAAATTTTGTTCTTCTAGGATGAAGCATTGGTTTACAGTAGCAGTTTTTATTTTTAGGTTTCACTCTGTTCTCTATTATATAGATAGATAAATTTGGAACTCTAAATCCAACATTGATTGTAGTACCTCTTTGAAACTTGAAAAATTAAAGGAGTTCTCAGTTTTGTCTCAATGGTTTGTTTCCTCTTCAGGTAGCCCTAGCACAGACTGTGGAAAAGCACTTTCATTGAGAGGGGTTGCCAAGCTTCTAAGAAATAACGAGTTTCCGAAAAACCAGCAAATATTTTTTCCACCAATCTTGATGATACTTGGTGGTAATGATCAGTGCACAAATCCCACTTCTCTCACGAAATTTTGTTCTTCTAGGTTGAAGCATTCGTCTACAGTAGCAGTTTATATATTTAGGTTTCACTCTGTTCTCTCCTATATAGATAGATGAATTTGGAACTCTAAATCCAACATGGTTTGTAGTAGCTCTCTGAAACTTGAGAAAATAAAGGAGTTCTCAGTTTTGTCTCTATGATTTGTTTCCGATTCAAGTAGCCCTAAACAGAGACTGTGGAAAAGCACTTTCATTGAGAGGGGTTGCCACGCTTCCAAGAAATTACGAGTTTCCAAAATACTAGCAAATATTTTTTCACCCAATCTTGATGATACGTGGTGGTAATGAGAAGTCCACAAATCCCACTTGGCTCACCAAATTTTGTTCTTCTAGGTTGAAGCATTGGTTTACAGTAGCAGTTTTTATTTTTAGGTTTCACTCTGTTCTCTACTATATAGATAGATGAATTTGGAACTCTAAATCCAACATGGTTTGTAGTAGCTCTTTGAAACTTGACAAAATAAAGGAGTTCTCAGTTTTGTCTCTATGGTTTGTTTCCTCTTCAAGTCGCCCTAAGCACAGAAAGTGGAAAAGCACTTTCATTGAGAGGGGTTGCCAAGCTTCTAAGAAATAACGAGTTTCCGAAAAACCAGCAAATATTTTTTCACCCAATGTTGATGATTCTTGGTGGTAATGATCAGTACACAAATCCCACTTGGCTCACCAAATTTTGTTCTTCTAGGTTGAAGCGTTCGTCTTCAGTAGCAGTTTTTTATTTAGGTTTCACTCTGTTCTCTACTATATAGATTGATGAATTTGGAACTCTAAATCCAACATGGTTTGTAGTAGCTGTTTGAAACTTGACAAAATAAAGGAGTTCTCAGTTTTGTCTCTATGGTTTGGTTCCTCTTCAAGTAGCCCTAGGCGCAGACTGTATAAAAGCACTTTCATTGAGAGGGGTTGCCACGCTTCCAAGAAATAACGAGTTTCCGAAATACCTGCAAATATTTTTACACCCAATCTTCATGATACTTGGCTGTAATGATCAGTAGAAAAATCCCACTTGGCTCACCAAATTGTGTTCTTCTAGGTTGAAGCATTCGTCTACAGTAGCAGTTTATATATTTAGGTTTCACTCTGTTCTCTCCTATATAGATAGATGAATTTGGAACTCTAAATCCAACATGGTTTGTAGTAGCTCTTTGAAACTGGCCAAAATAAAGGAGTTCTCAGTTTTGTCTCAATGGTTTGTTTCCTATTCAAGTCGCCCTAAGCACAGAAAGTGGAAAAGGACTTTCATTGAGAGGGGTTGCCAAGCTTCTAAGAAATAACGAGTTTCCGAAAAATCAGCAAATATTTTTTCACCCAATGTTGATGATTCTTGGTGGTAATGATCAGTACACAAATCCCACTTGGCTCACCAAATTTTCTTCTTCTAGGTTGAAGCGTTCGTCTACAGTAGCAGTTTTTTTATTTAGGTTTCACTCTGTTCTCTACTATATAGATAGATGAATTTGGAACTCTAAATCCAACATGGTTTGTAGTAGCTGTTTGAAACTTGACAAAATAAAGGAGTTCTCAGTTTTGTCTCCATGGTTTTTCATGTTCAAGTAGCCCTAGGCACAAACTGTGGAAAAGCACTTTCATTGAGAGGGGTTGCCAAGTTTCTAAGAAATAACGAGTTTCCGAAATACCAGCAAATATTTTTTCACCCAATGTTGATGATTCTTGGTGGTAATGATCAGGACACAAATCCCGCTTGGCTCACCAAATTTTGTTCTTCTAGGTTGAAGCGTTCGTCTACAGTAGCAGTTTTTATATTTAGGTTTTTCTCTGTTCTCTCCTATATAGATAGTTGAATTTGGAACTCTAACTCCAACATAGTTTGTAGTAGCTCTTTGAAACTTGACAAATAAAGGAGTTCTAAGTTTTGTCTCAATGATTTGTTTCTCTTCAAGTAGCCCTAGGCGCAGACTGTATAAAAGCACTTTCATTGAGAGCGGTTGCCAAGCTTCTAAGAAATAACGAGTTTCCAAAATACCTGCAAATATTTTATCACCCAATCTTGATGTTACTTGGTTGTAATGATCAGTACACAAATCCCACTTGGCTCACCAAATTGTGTTCTTCTAGGTTGAAGCATTCGTCTACAGTAGCAGTTTATATATTTAGGTTTCACTCTGTTGTCTCCTATATAGATAGATGATTTTGGAACTCTAAATCCAACATGGTTTGTAGTAGCTCTTTGAAACTTGAGAAAATAAAGGAGTTCTCAGTTTTGTCTCTATGATTTGTTTCTGATTCAAGTAGCCCTAAGCAGAGACTGTGGAAAAGCACTTTCATTGACAGGGGTTGCCACGCTTCCAAGAAATTACGAGTTTCCAAAATACTAGCAAATATTTTTTCACCCAATCTTGATGTTACGTGGTGGTAATGAGATGTCCACAAATCCCACTTGGCTCACCAAATTTTGTTCTTCTAGGTTGAAGCATTGGTTTACAGTAGCATTTTTATTTTTCGGTTTCTCTCTGTTCTCTACTGTATAGATAGATGAATTTGGAACTCAAAATCCAACATGGTTTGTAGTAACTCTTTGAAACTGGACAAAATAAAGGAGTTCTCAGTTTTGTCTCTATGGTTTGTTTCCTCTTCAAGTCGCCCTAAGCACAGAAAGTGGAAAAGAACTTTCATTGAGAAAGGTTGCCAAGCTTCTAAGAAATAACGAGTTTCTGAAATACCAGCAAATATTTTTTCACCCAATTTTGATGATACTGGGTGGTAATGATCAGTACACAAATCCTACTTGGCTCACCAAATTTTGTTCTTCTACGTTGATGCGATCGTCTACAGTAGCAGTTTTTATATTTAGGTTTCCCTCTGTTCTCTCCTCTATAGATAGTTGAATTTGGAACTCTAAATCCAACATGGTTTCTAGTAGCTCTTTGAAACTTGACAAAAAGAAGGAGTTCTCAGTTTTGTCTCAATGGTTTGTTTCCTATTCAGGTAGCCCTATGCACAGACTGTGGAAAAGCACTTTCATTGAGAGGGGTGGCCAAGATTCTAAGAAATAACGAGTTTCCGAAATACCAGCAAATATTTTTTCACCCAACGTTGATGATACTTGGTGGTAAT
The DNA here is from genome assembly GCF_048772815.1 of Callospermophilus lateralis. NCBI lineage: Eukaryota > Metazoa > Chordata > Mammalia > Rodentia > Sciuridae > Callospermophilus > Callospermophilus lateralis. Next base: position 2,331 of record NW_027512895.1, on the reverse strand, counting down.
GACAAGTACACAAATCTCACTTGGCTCTGCAAATTTTGTTCTTCTAGGTTGAAGTGTTCGTCTACAGTTGCAGTTTTTATATTTAAGTTTCACTCTGTTCTCTCCTATATCGATAGATGAATTTGAAACTCTAAAACCAACATGGTTTGTAGTAGCTCTTTTAAACTTGAAAAAACAAAGGAGTTCTCTGTTTTGTCTTTATGGTTTGTTTCCTCTTCAAGTAGCCCTAGGCACAGAATGTGGAAAAGCACTTTCATTGAGAGGGGTTGCCAAGCGTCTAAGAAATAACGAGATTCCGAAATACCAGCAAATATTTTTTCACCCAATGTTGATGATACTTGGTGGTAATGATCAGTACACAAATGCCACTTGAGTCACCAAATTTTGTTCTTCTAGGTTGAAGCGTTCGTCTACAGTAGCAGTTTTTATATTTAGGTTTCACTCTGTTCTCTCTTATATAAAGAGAAGAATTTGGAACTCTAAATCCAGCATGGTGTGTAATAGCTCTTTGAAACTTGACAAAATAAAGTAGTTCTCAGTTTTGTCTCTATGGTTTGTTTCCTCTTCAAGCAGCCCTAGGCACAGACTGTGGAAAAGCACTCTCATTGAGAGGGGTTGCCAAGCTTCTAAGAAATAACGAGTTTCCGAAATACCAGCAGATAATTTTTCACCCAATCTTGATGATACGTGGTGGTAATGAGAGGTACACAAATCCCACTTGTCTCACCAAATTTTGTTCTTCTAGGTAGAAGCGTTCATTTACAGTAGCAGTTGTTATTTTTAGGTTTCACTCTGTTCTCTTCTATATAGATAGAAGAATTTGGAACTCTAAATCCAACATGGTTTGAAGTAGCTTTTGATACTTGAGAAAATAAAGGAGTACTCAGTTTTGTCTCTACGGTTTGTTTCGTCTTCAAGTAGCCCTAGGCACAGACTGCGGAAAAGCACTTTCATTGAGAGGGGTTGCCAAGCTTCTAATAAATAACGAGTTTTCGAAATACCAGCAAATATTTTTTCACCCAATCTTGATGATACTTGTTGATAATGGTCAGTACACAAATCCCACTTGGCTCACAAAATTTTGTTCTTCTAGGTTGAAGCGTTCGTCTACAGCAGCACTATTTATATTTAGGTTTCCCTCTGTTCTCTCCTATATAGATAAATGAATTTGGAACTCTAAATCCAACATGGTTTGTAGTAGCTCTTTGCAACTGGACAACATAAAGGAGTTCTCAGTTTTGTCTCTATGGTTTCTTTCCTCTTCAAGTCGCCCTAGGCACAGAAAGTGGAAAAGCACTTTAATTGAGAAAGGTTGCCAAGCTTCTAAGAAATAACGTGTTTTTGAAATACCAGCAAATATTTTTTCACCCAATTTTGATGATACTTGGTGGTAATGATTAGTACACATATCCCAGTTGGCTCAACAAATTTTGTTCTTCTAGGTTGAAGCGTTCGTCTACAGTAGCAGTTTTTATATTTAGGTTTCACTCAGTTCTCTCCTATATAGGTAGATGAATTTGGAACTCTAAATCCAACATGGTTTGTAGTAGCTCTTTGAAACTTGACAAAATAACGGAGTTCTCAGTTTTAATCCCATGGTTTGTTTCCTCTTCAAGTAGCCCTAAGCAGAGACTGTGGAAAAGCACTTTCATTGAAAGGGGTTTCAAAGCTTCCAAGAAATAACGAGTTTCTGAAATACCAGCAAATATTTTGTCACCCAATCTTGATGATACGTGGTGGTAATGACAAGTACACAAATCCCACTTGGCTCAACAAATTTTTTTCTTCTAGGTTTAAGCGTTCGTCTACAGTAGCAGTTTTTATATGTAGGTTTTACTCTGTTCTCTCCTATATAGATTGATGAATTTGGAACTCTAAATCCAAAATGGTTTGTAGTAGCTCTTTGAAACTTTACAAAATAAAGGAGTTCTCAGTTTTGTCTCAATAATTTGTTTCCTCTTCAAGTAGCCCTAGGCACAGAGTGTGGAAAAGCACTCTCATTGAGAGGGGTTGCCAAGCTTCTAAGAAATAACGAGTTTCCGAAATACCAGCAAATATTTTTTCACCCAATCTTGATGATACTTGGTGGTAATGATCACTACACAAATCCCACTTGACTCACCAAATTTTGTTCTTCTAGGTTGAAGCGTTCGTTTACAGTAGCAGTTTTTATTTTTAGGTTTCCCTCTTTTCTCTTCCATATAGATAGATGAATTTGGACTCTAAATCCAACATGGTTTGTAGTAGCTCTTTGAAACTTGACAAAATAAAGGAGTTCTCAGTTTTGTCTCTATGGTTTGTTTCCTCTTCAAGTAGCCCTAGGCACAGACT